>NC_143573.1:61224772-61527803 GCF_054136105.1 Typopeltis vanoorti | reverse complement strand
TCTTTTCACTATCCTGCAATACAACTTCAATTCTCCTTGGCTGCAGTTCATCAGCTATCATCAATAACACTCCTCTCCCTCCCCCCCCCCCCATTTTATTCTCTCTGTCCCTCCTAAACACACTATAGTCTACACATTCTATCCTACTAACTATATCTTCTTCCGTCAGCCATGTTTCACTAATGCCAATAACCTGTGGCCAGGAAGAGCCAACTAAGGTCAAAAATTCTTCCTTCTTGTTCCTAATGCTCTTGGCATTAGTATACATGAAACGCAGAGGTCCCTTTGTCCTACCCCTATCTTGATGTGTTATTCTAACTATCCCATTCCGATTACTTGTCTTTAGTACTGGCTTGGGTACATTATATACATTCTTACACTCAACTGTCTCACTGATGTCTGCATATCCACTCCCCTCCCCCTCCTTGGTAGTTCTAGTTTCCCTGGTTCTGCACATCCATTTTCACTTCATTCAGCAACACTTTTTCCAGTCTCCACACACCAAATCCATTCAAATGCAGGCCATCCATCTTGTATAAATTCTTTCACCCATCAAACTCATTCCACATGTCCACAAATTCCACACCACACCATCTGCATAATCTGCGCATAGAGTCATGTGATTATGCCCCTCCTCCTAAAGTCCTCTCTGTTGTACCGTGGCAACAGACTCACCATCCTTACTCTGTCACTCTTTTCTTTCGCTACCTTTAACAATACTTTCAAGTCCTCTTTCATAAAAAATTTATCTCCTTTCAATTCATTCATACTCACCACAACTATCAATTCTTTCACCCTCTGTTTTTGCGCTTTAATACTGTCACTTATATCCTTAAATTTCACACCCGGTAAGTACGATTTAGTTAAACTCTCATCTATCACACCTCTTAATAACGAGTCACCGTACAACACTCTTTCCTTAATTTCTGAAACTCTCCCACTCTTACGCTTATTTTTCCTTTCAAACACTTGCTTATTTCCGTTAGCCGAGGCACTCTGGAAAGAGTTTTGCAGGTGCTCCAACTGCCGCTTGGCATTGTGTATTACTCTGCGTAACCATGTGATCTCACTCCTTACAAATAATTCCTCATTTTTTTC
Source organism: Typopeltis vanoorti (assembly GCF_054136105.1). NCBI lineage: Eukaryota > Metazoa > Arthropoda > Arachnida > Uropygi > Thelyphonidae > Typopeltis > Typopeltis vanoorti. Next base: position 61,526,705 of record NC_143573.1, on the reverse strand, counting down.
ATCATTTAAACCATTTTCTCTCTCTGTATAATTGTTTTCACTCTCTCTTTGATCTCCTCTCTCATTGCCATCTTGTACAACATTGCAATTCCCTATCAGGCCACTATTTTCACTCATTCACTCACATTCTGGCTTTCTTCTACCACAACAATCTCACCACCTGACACATACTTCAATTCCTGACTTTCAACATTTATTTATTTATTCAACATTCATTTATTATCTCTGTATTATGACCAAGTTATTTGTCTATAGATGGTGTTTTGAAATTCAACAAATTAGCAGCTACTGAATATCTTATTTTGTTCTTTTGGTATTGTTTATTACTACTAAACCTAAGATTAAGGCCTGTAAAGATCACCAAAGATTCACAAACTTTCAGTAATTCTAAAAATGATGGTCTTAATTATAGTACAGTTGATGTAATTTCTAGCTCACAAAAAACTAAGAAACATCAGTGTGAAACTCACATTGTTATCTTAAGTGCCTTTGTAGCACAGTTGGAAGGATTTTTCACTTGGTTATACCAGTCCTGGAAATACTTTGCAGGTGCAAACTTTTTGCTTACACTTGAATAAAGGATTAAATTTATAGTATAACCAAGTGAAAACACTTCCAAACAACTTTATCTAATTCAGAGTAATTTAATAATAAGGTATGACACCTTTTGGCAACTTATATATGAAAATATGACTTCTGCATTACTTCAACCTTAGTATCACTTTTGGGTCTGGCTCCCATTGAAGAGACCTTAATAAAGGCTGAAACTGGTCTGGATAGTGACCCTTTCCATAATGCATAGGTATAGATAGTTTTGTTACTGAAAGAATGTTTCTTTGATGTCTTAAATAGAATATAGCTTTGATGTAGTTAATTTATTTTATTTCAATATAATAAATTTAGTTTAATCCTTTATCCAAATGTAAGCAAACAACATTTGCGACTGAAGTATCTTCAGGACTGAGGCAACTCGTGGTAAAGGTGGCCCAAGCTCTCATCACTACTTGTCTTAGTATCTCCCTTAATGCAAAGCACATCTTCTTGCGGACATATATAATGCTATGCATTAAGGGAAGGGCCACTACCCGGACCGGTTTTGACCTTTATTGAGGTGTCATCAGGAGATACTAAGACAAGTAGTGATGAGAGCTTGGTCCACCTTTACCACGAGTTGCCTCAGTCCTGAAGATACTTCAGGCACAAACTGTTTGCTTACACTTGGATAAAGGATTAAACTAAATTTATTATAGTCTAATCAAGTGGAAAAAAACTTCCAACATTATTTTATTTCATTTATTTATTGTAATTTTATTTTCACTAGAGGTCAGGCCAGTAGAATAACTGTTGATCAAATCATTGTCTCTTCAGCATACTGTGTGAAATATAATTTAGCTTGTTCTCTCTCTCTCTATATATACAGGGTGTTCGGGATAAATTTGACATATTTATAATTAATTATATTTTTCCGTAAGTTACATGTATTAACACACACTTCTCTTCATTTAAAAGTTTGGACCCTTCTTCATTCATATACAAGATGTCAGAAAGGATGGATAGCTGGAACCCACCTGAATCATGGAAGAGAATAACTTGTATCATGATGATTCGTGCCCGCCATCAAAATAAGGATATTACGACTGCTGCCCAATGCTCCCTGAATACAGTAAAAACAATCAGGCATGAACTAGAGACTTGCAATGGTGACTACGAGGATGTAGCAAGAAGAAAGATCCCTAGCAGACGATCTGATTGCGTTCGTACAGCAGAATTCCTCGCAAATCTGCAGGAACAGGTGTTGAAGAACCCTGGCATTGGAATTCGGGCTTTGTTCGTGGAGTTGCTAACTGTAGTCAAGCCCTGGATAACAAGGGTAGCCAATGGTAGGCTGTATGTATGGCAGCAGGATTCGGCCCCTTGCCACACCTCTGGGAAAAGTCAAAAATGGTTGTCTGAAAATTTCTACGACTTCACCAGTCCAAATGTTTGGCCTCCAAACTCCCCAGACCTTAACCCCATGGATTATTTTGTATGGGGCGCAGTTGAAAAAGACACCAATCGCACTTCCAGTAATACAAAAGCCCAGTTAATGGATAAAATTAAAACAGTTTTTGCGGCCCTTCCCAGGGAGACTGTAGCATCAGCTTGTTCGAGGTTCCGAAGCAGAATTGAAGCTGTGATCGATGCTAATGGTGGTTATTTTGAGTAAATCTTGTTGATAGTATTGTAATTAACTCTGCCTGTAATGTTTTTTTGTCAATTCATTAAATTTAATAGATACAAAGAAGATTTTCTTTTTCCTTACGAAACTGTCAAATTTATCCCGAACACCCTGTATATATATGCGTATACTCCAGATGATGACCTTAATATGAAGGTCTCAACGTCGGGAAATTAAAATAATTATTTATAATACGGTTGTAGAGTCCATAATTTGTGTAAAATGAAAAGAAAAATAGCTAATATATTTGCTCTTAATATTTCCAGAACATATAAATTGAGTCTGGCATAGAGGCATCATCATACGTATCAAGGATTTAGGCCTAGTATGGCCTGTTCCGGCCTTAGAAGTCATCGTTGAATCGTTTAAGAGGACGTCCTGGTTTTCTTTTTCCTAATGGCTTGTACTTTAAGGCTTGTTTTGGTAATCTTTCTGTTTTCATTCTTTGAACATGTTCCATCCATCTATGTTTATATTTTTTAATTTTTTCAATTACTGGTTCTTGGTTTAATTCTTTCATAATATCTTCGTTTCTTTTGTGATCAAATAGGGTATACTTTGCAGTTTTTCTCATAAACTTCATTTCTGCTGTTGTTAATCTTTGTTTGTCTTTTTGTTTTATTGTCCAGATTTCGCTTCCATACATTAAGACCGGTAGGGCTAATGTATTGTATACTTTTAACCTGGTTTGTTTTTGAACTAGGTTTGGTTTAAATATAGAGTTAATTACTCCTGTTATTTTTAAATATTTTGCAATTTTTATGTTTATATCTTTTTCATTTTCATATGTGATCATACATCCTAGGTAGTTAAATGAATTCACCTGTTCTAAGATCTTGTTATCTAATACTATTTTAGTTCTTGCTGTATCTTGTCCTTTAAAGGCCATAGTTTTTGATTTTTCCGTTGATATTATCATACCAAAGAGGAGAGTGTTTAAGTTAACTGTAGGTGAAAGTTTAATTCCTTGATGTAAATTTTTACTCCATTTTATTATTATTTCATTTAAGTAGATATTAAAAAGAGTTGCTGAGAGGGGACATCCCTGTCAGACCCCTTGGTTTATCTCTCTTGTATATGATAGCTCATGATTTAATCTTATTTGTATTTGATTATTTTCATATATACTTGTGACAGCTTTTAGGATATCATTTGGTATTTGTCTTTCTTTTAATATGTTAAATAATATGTTTCTTTTAACTTTGTCAAATGCTTTTTCAAAGTCAATTAACAATATGTGTTTCTAAATTATATTCTCTTCTTTTCTCTATTATTAATTTTAGGCAGAAGGCTGGGTCTATACATGATCGTCCTTTTCTAAATCGATTTTGTACCTCTAGAATAAAGTTTTCGGAATATTTCATTAGTTTGTTATTTAAGATTCTGCTGTATATTTTGTAACATGAATTTAGTATACTGATACCTCTATAGTTTTTAGGGTCATCTCTATTACCTTTCTTAAAGATAGGAATCGCAATTGCTTTTTTCCATTCTATTGGGGGGATACCAGTTGAGTAAATTTTATTTAAAAAGAATAAGAGTCTTCCTTTGAATCTTGTTCCTGCGTATTTATTGGCATAGAGGCATACTTGGCTAATAAATAACTCCTGTTGCCTTTCTTTCATTTTTTTGTGGTTTGGATTGCCGGTTTCCTCTCTGTTCATTACATGCCATGGTGAATTGTGTCCCCTTTTCATGCTTTGTGCTTGCACTCTTCTTTCCGACTGGCCTGAACTTCTGTCCCTGATAAAAAGTATTCTGTTCTTCTTCATGTGACAAACCATGTAGTGTTCAACATTTTGAACCTCATGATCTTTCATAATCATTGTCACAATTAAATACTGATCTGTTTGCTGCTCTCTAGTAGGGAGAGGACAGTCTCACGAACTGTAACACTTTAACACTACCAGAAACAGTCCTGTCTTATTTCTCACAAGAAAATTCTTCACCTAAGAAATAACTTCTCCTTTTCTTTGATTAATACCTACATCACCAGTGAAAATAGAATTTCTGTTCTCTTCTTTCTGAACTACATTCAAACCTTTTCTACATAAATGCATCAAACCCACAGCCACATCACCATTCAGAAAACTTTATCATGCATTTGCATTTTCTCACCTGTACAACTCTTTATAAATCCTAAATGTTTTAAACCTTAAAACATTGTTTTCCATTAGGTAGCACGCACACTAAAAATTTCCCTAAAAATGTATCATGTTAACATCTTTTCTTACAGATTCACTTTGTGCATTTTCTCATATTCTGTTTCTGCCTCCTTTTCTCTGGGTATGTCCATAGTTACTGTTCTGGTAAACTGGTCGCAATTGTTCTTCCACTTTCCTTTAAGCTTGTAAAAATGAACAGGTGATTATATCCATATATATAGTTCAGCTTTACTCTGGCCCAAATCTTATCCTACTCTTTCATTCCACACAAGCCTTAAACATGTATCTAGGATACATGTTTAAGGCTTGGTTGCAAAGAATTAACAATGAGTTGGACCTCATTACACATTATGTTGAAAGTTGAAAGTTTTTTCACTTGGTTATACTATAAATTAAAGGTGCCAAGAAATTACATTCTTGGTTTAATCCTTTCACCAAGTGTAAGCAAACAATGTTTATGCATGAAATATCTTCATGACCGGGCTGCTTGTATGTAGAGGCTAATGACTTCACATCAATTGTCTTAATATCTCATAATGCAAAGCACACACCCCTTTCAGACATGTATAATGCTGAGCATTATGGGAAGGGCCACTATCCAGACCAGGTTTGACCTTTATTGAGGTCTCATTAGTGGGAGCCAGACCCATAAGAGATACCAAGGTTAAAGTAAGGTTGAAGCAACTTTCAACATTTATCATTACACATTAAAAGAAATGAGAGAACATTAGGATATATTATATAGTTAATAATGGTTAATATATGTAAAGAATACTAGAATTTATTAGCTCTTATATATATTTTTCTTATTTCAAGGACACACACTGTCTTTTCTCTCCTCGATGTTGTCCTTCTAATAAGGAATAAATACATAACAGCTAATGGATTCTATTATTCTTTACATATATTAACCATTATTTTTTACATAAAGAATGTTAGAAGGTGATGAGAATGTGAAAGAGGTGTTTATGAATTTTGACTGTTGACAGTATGGCAGAAGGAGATTTTCATGGATGGCGATGGCAGTGATTGCTTGAGTAAAAGTCAAGTGAAAGCAGGATGTGTGGAGAGAGAAATAGAACTGCCGATAAATGAAATGGAAAGCATGATGACTGAGTTGAGGAGGGTGAACGAGGATATTGAAACTAGAGAGATTAGTAGTGAACAAGAGTAAGCGTGAGAAAAGGACATGAGAGAGCAAGGGACAGAAGAAGACAAGAAAATGGGAGAGACACAGAGTAATAGAGAATTTGGAGAAAGTTGAGAGAAATGTGGGAGCAAGGGGTAGAGAGATGGGAGGAAAGTGGGAGAGAGAAAGAGAAAAGTGTAGAAGCAAAAAGTCAGGGATCTCATTGAGAAAAGAGTGAATGAAGCTGGAAGGAGTGTAATGTGTGTGTGTGTGTGTGTGTGTGTGTGTGTGTGTGTGTGTGTGTGTGTGTGTGTGTGTGTGTGTGTGTGTGGAGATTTGATGATTCAGGGTGTACATAGTAGTGTTTGAGGAGCTTGCCTAGAGGAATGATAGTGAGGTGGAGACATGGAAGAGTTGATAGTGATGGTTGTACAAAGGACCCAAGAAGTAGCGTGTAGTAAGTGATTTCAGATTGATGTTAGGGATTGTGCAATAGAAATGTGTGGGAGGAAAGATAGTTTGTTGAATTGATATGATATATAGTGGAGGAAGAGAACAATGACATTGAATGAAATGATAGCAAGAACATGCAGGAAGAGTGGTCCGAAATACATGGATGCTTGGAGTACGTCTTAACACAGAAGGATGCAAGCATTGGAAGAGACCATGTTTTCTGTGTGTGTGTGTGTGTGTGTGTGTGTGTGTGTGTGTGTGTGTGTGTGTGTGTGTGCGTGCGCGCGCGCGCGCATGTGTGCATGCACACTCATGTGTTAGGGCAAGGAAATTAGAGTTGGAAGTTAGCAAGGTTGGCATCACATGTGAATAGCAGCTTGATAAAAAGAGAGGGTGTATACTATATTCCAGAGCTAAGTGGTGCCTGTGGAGAGTAATAATAGTTGTAGGAATACTGACAGTGCACTAGTTTTTCTGTATACAAGTGCCAGGAGCAATTAGGAATAAAGGGAATGAGTTTGCAACGTTGATTGATTCAGTCTCTAGATTTGTATCAGGATACATGTTTAATTTGGTTGATGGAGAAGAATGTCTTGAAAGGGATGTAAATTGAGGGGTATAGCATATAATGCACAAGTAATCTCGTAGTCATGGTAAGAGATTACTTGTGCCCTCTCAGGATAGAGAATCAGAGGGGAAACGACACTAGTGACTTTGAAAGTATTTGATGTGAAAGGATTAGGAAAAGATATTTATTTGGATACTGCTATAGACCAGGAAATAAGGATAGTGATCAGCAGGAAATGTTCAAGCAAATTATGTTATCAAGTGCAATGTGAGTGATCATTATGGGGGAATTCAACTATAGCAGTCTGAGCAGTAGATGTTAATAAGGGAGCTGTATTTTTAGACTTCTTGGGGGACAACTGTCTTTGATAATGTGGTGGAGGGAACATGGGAATGAGAGCTTTGAACTTGGTCATAGCATCAGAGGATCAGATTGTGACTGAGATGTCTTATATGCCTTCAGTTGGAGAGAATAAATTTGTACTCCTGAATTGGAGGATGAAACGGCATGTGGAAGGATCAAAGCAGAAGTTTATGTGGAGTTGTGGGGTAGGCAACTACACCAGTTGTATTTTGCAAAGACATTTGACATGGTGTCACATGACAGTATTTAAATTACATTATTGGATTTGTGTATCAGGTTAGTGGATTGGTAACTGGCTTTTGGATAGATATCAGAGTTGTACATGGAGGAACAGGAAGGTTGCAAGTAGAGTTCCACAGGGTTCTGCACTGTACCATTATTATTCAATATTTGTCAGTGATATTGTCACTGCACTAAATGGAGATATTCAGTTGTTTGCTGATGATATAAAAGCTTGTGAGGGTTATTACTTATTGTGTTGTGACCTTCAGGAAGACTTGAATAAGCTCAAATAGTGGGCAAATGAATGGGGATATCATATCAGTTTAATACTGCTCATTGTAAGGTTTGAAATTTGGGATCCACAGATGGGATATTGCAAACTCTGTTTTGCCAGAGCTAATCTGCAGAACCTGATGGAAAGGAGATGAAGAGATGATTGAGACATTTAAGCTATTGAGAGGTATCATCCAGATTGCCACTGGGGAGATTTTTCATATGGTGGAATGAGGGGATGGAACAAGGACCAGAGGCCATCTTTGAAAGTTGCAAAAAAAGAAGTTGTAAGTTATAAGGTAAGAAGTAAGTTTGTTTGCATGGAGAAGTAGTAGGAACATGGAATGCATTATCTGAGCAGGTGGTTAGAGTGCAACAGCAAATGAGTTTAAGGATTTGTATGATAGATTGTGTTGTCTAAGGCAAACTTCCTAGAAAGTTTTTTTGCACTCAATTATAAAATAAATTAAGAAAAAATATTTTTTTTTCCTTTAAATTTAAAAAATAATTTGTTTAATCCTTTAAATTTTCCAATCTTAAGTATTTACACCACTAGGCTGTTGAATTCGCTTCAGATGCCTTAGTATCCTGGAATTTTCCTTAATTTACTTGATTATCAAGTAAAAAAAGGTTTCTACAACTATCTATAATCCAGAGTAATTTAAAAATATGGTGATACTTCATTGTTTGCTTGTATATGGAAATTATATGTCTTGCGTATTGATTTTACCTCAGTATCTTCTGGATCTATAGATCAAAACTAGTCTGGATTGACCTTTCCCTTTGCCTTGCAGTATACATGTCCAAAAGGAATGTGTTTTGCATTATATGATACTAAGACACTTGATGTGAAGTCAACAGCTCCATATACAAGAAGCTGAGTTGGGAAAATGCCATATGTGAACTTCGTTTGCTTACACTTGGATAAAGGATTAAGCAAGAATTTAATTTCTTGTCAAGTATAATTTGTCACATGTGTTCAGTTTTCCTTTGTAGCTGATCATAATACTTGTATACTATAGATTCTTCATTGACTTGGATGAATATTGCCATTAGGTTCTTTAGGTTATCAGGTTATTAATTTGCATAACAATATATAATTCTTGTTTGCTTGCTTACATTCATAAATATTGAATTTGTTTCATAATTAATAAAATTTGAGGTTATGAAATTTGGTCTTTCATATTTGTTTTAGGTCAATGGAACCATTTTGGTTAGCTAAAATTATGTTACTTATTTATCTGCACTTGGGAGCATCAGGAAGAAAATATTTCTTAGATATAGGAAGATTGTTGATGAAAGTGATATTTAGAGGACCAATAAAATCTGATAATATGCATGGTATTATGGTTTTAGGCATTACTATGATGTATTCTAAATTTGAACAGGTAAGCATTTTGCTCACCAAATCTTTTGTGATATTTATATTATACTGTGGGAATGTGTTTGCACTTATATATTTTATTGGATTGAGGTTCTGGAACATTAATTTATGGAAATAATCAACACAATGCAGTTTATCTTTGTAGTGTGGTTTAATTATTATGAGACTCCATAGTCTCAAGGCTCATAATGATTGTGATCATTGGGCTGCCAGTTTTTCCATTTCTTTTTTTTTTTTTTATCTACTTACTTCCCACTCAAATAATACATTTCATTTATGCCCCACTGTTCATTACAAAAAAAAATCACTGCTCATCATTCCTTTGCTGACAGCACTTCTGCTACCTACCCATATTCCATCAAGCTATTCATGATTACTTACCTTTGCAACTTCCCTGACATATCCCTGTTTACATAACCTTTCATACCATGGGTAGGCTAAGGATTTTTTTCTATTCTTTATTATATATGTGTACAGTACTTTTTTTTTTTTTTTTGCAAAATAATAGGTGCTGATACTCATTCTTTACAACATGAAAAATCAAAGTATTTACCTGTATTGTTACTTCATAGTGTGATACTGTTTCCTTTCTTAAAGATGGTAGCTGTTACTACCTACTTTTGCCAAAATTGGCAACTTCATTGTTTACTCATTTAGAAATCTTCATACTCATCTTCTTTCCACTCCAAGAGTTCTTTCCATTTATTTATGTAATGCACATCAAGCCAGGTCATAACCCACTAAGTAATTAAGGCAATGCATAGGAGTGGGCTTAGAGAGCTGCAAAATCTGGAAAAATCTCAACTATTTAAAAAACACTTTTTTAAAAAAATTACATATATTTTGATGGCAGGCGCAGCATATACCCTAACCACAGCCTTGCATCCAAGTCTCTTATTTGATAATTTAGCCAGTTATACTTTACACAGAAATCTTTTTTTTTTTTATTTATTTATATATATATATATATATATATATATATATATATAGTCCAGCAACTTGGCCAGTCACTAATGTAAAGTCATTCCTTGCTGTTGGATACTGATATAGTCATGAACAAAAACAGTCTGACACAGCCTCTGTAGTTAACTCATCATTCATTTTCTCACTTGTTTTTTAATAACTGTGGAAGGGGAAAGGAAATCATTTCATTTTTTACTTTATGGTTCAAGGCATTTTTTATTGTATTACTTCTTAGATGAATAGAGCATCTGTGCAAGTCTGAAAAAAAAAGAGTAAAATGATTTTCTTAATGCATTCGTAATGGAAAGAGACAAATTAACTCATGTTGTACTTGCCTTTCTGTTTGCATATTCATTACATACTGGTAGTTTAGTAATAACAGGATGAAAATACCCCAATATAATGAAACACATCTCTCCTTACAAACACCATACTGTACAGATGCAAGCAAAACATGCATTAAAACAGCACACAGATACAAATGTCTGTGTCAGTTACAGTATTACTCTATAATTAATTGTGTCACAATTACATGTGTTATATTTTCTACTTAATCTTATTTTATGTCAACTGCAGCATTGTAAATATTCTACTTTACTTCACATTCTCTAGTTTAACGAATTTATTTGTTTTATAACTGCACCAGTTAAATCACTTATTGAGTGCGAGTTTGTAAGAACTATGAACAAAGATAAAGCAGATATTATTCCCTGCTAGCTCTGACCTATAGTTTATCTCAGTCGTGGCTTTAACTTATCATGTAGCATATCATATTTACTTTCCCCTTATTAGTGACATGTATACTGGTTTGTATTTTGTTAAATCAGTTCATTGACAGATCAGTCTCAGTGTATTGTTCAAAATCCAATTATTTAAACTTAGAAATTATAATACACTGTTCAATTTACATATAAGCATTGACTCAACAAAATTCCAAGTGTTAGATAATTACAAGTAACTATTTTGGATCTCCTACAATTCTATCATATAATCTCAGCATAACTAGTATTGTTACCAGTCATTCTTATTCATTAGACAATAACCTTGTCCAGCGTATGACTTATAACTTACAATTATTACATATAATATTAAAACTTACCCTTAGAATAGGTATTTATTCATATATATTGATAATATTTATGATAATAAAACTGACTGCAGACCAAAACATTGTATGTGATTTGTCTAGAAATACTTACAAATCTCTTCTTGTACTTAGAACGGATTACATATCATATAGTTCTATCATACATTACAGTCCTTACTTGATTCCTTTTTCTATATGATTTTTCTTTCTTCAGGCTGTATGTTTGTTTCTTATTTCGTGCTTTTTCTTTTGTCTTCTGTCGTCGATAATCTTTAACTTTTGGAGTCTATTAATTAGTGATGTGGTGGCATCACCTGTTTGATATGTGCTATCTCCATTGAGCTCTCTATGGCTCTGGTGGTGGACCCAGAGAAGGAACAGCTAAAACCTTGAGGCTGGAAAAAAACATGAGATGTACGATGCTTCTCTTTTGATGACTGACAGTGGACATCACGTAGCAGTGGACCCAGGTAAGAGAAGGTAAAAAATTTTAAGACGATTTCGTTCAAGGCCCGAGAGCTTATATACATAATAAAAATTTATTGTTACATAGACCATATATTTATAATGTACTTAAGCTCTTACAAATTGCCTACCGGTTTCGCTAGTAACTGACTAGCTTTCTCAAGGCTTGCATAGTACAAAAAAGGTAAATGCAAAAAAGGTTTAAAAATACAAAGAACCGTTAGTACCTGTTAGGTAGCTCGGGTGACACGTTCGCGTGACATAACTACTCAGCATCTTGAACACGCGTTACAATCAAACGCGTAATATGATTATTGGCGTACTGTAACTCTGTTGAACTAAGGGAGTTAATTAGATTTTTCCAGGTATCGTTCAAAATGGGCACCTTGATTTCTGTTCAAGTTACTTCCCGTACGTAGTACAACTGCCGCTTCTTTAAATACTCCATGTCTGTAATCCTCGTCTACGTAGGGCACAGAGCTGTTATCCCAGTCTATCATGTGTTTTATTATGTTGGAGGTTTAATGGATTTTTTACAACACTCAAAAAGAATTAAAATAGAATTTAATACTTCCTATATTTCGTCCTAGTCACTAGGACATCTACGGGGATTACAAAGACAATTAATGTAACATGCACACAAAAACTTACAATACTAAGCCCAACCACGTGGGTGACAATAAAGTCCTATCTAGCTAGATAGGACTTTATTGTCACCCACGTGGTTGGGCTTAGTATTGTAAGTTTTTGTGTGCATGTTACATTAATTGTCTTTGTAATCCCCGTAGATGTCCTAGTGACTAGGACGAAATATAGGAAGTATTAAATTCTATTTTAATTCTTTTTGAGTGTTGTAAAAAATCCATTAAACCTCCAACATAATGTCCTCACAGCACTTAAGCCTCTACACAAGAAGTCTATCGTGTGGTTCAAAGTTGAAAAGTGATGTGCCAATCCTGAGGTGATCGTTCTGTTGTGATTAATATCGCCTACATGTTCTTTCTGTCTTATTTCCAGGCTTCTTGAAGTCTGTCCGATGTAGGAAAGACCGCACGTGCACGGAATATTATACACACCTGGATATTTATAAAATGGCACACTGTCTTTAGGAGATCTTAGGACCTGTCTTATGCTATTTGTTGGTTTAAATACAACCCTGATGTTATGTGTCTTTAACAATCTTGCAATTTTTGTAGAAGTTGAACCTATAAAGGGGATGACTGATGTTGAGATTTGCTGGGCGACTGTTCTTTCTTGTTGGTTATCTTTGTATAGAAATTTGTTGATGTGTCTAGGATAACCATTTTGTGATAGAGTTGTAACTATTTGAGACAGTTCTGTTTGAACTTCTTCCTAGTCAGAGATAAATTTTCTAGTTCGATTTCTTAGCATGTGGATGATGCTGTGTTTATGTGACCTACGATGGTTAGAAGAGTAATGTAGATATCTTCCAGTGTCCGTTGAACCACAATGAGACAAACTTCCTGATCCGTAACATGAATACTTGGCCTGAAGAACTAAAACAAAAACTTAAATCCTCACATCCCATTACTCCTAGACTGTACGGGGTGCCTAAAGTGCATAAAGAAGAAGTGCCACTTCGTCCGATTGTGGATGGCAGGTCCTCCCCAACGCGTACCTATTGGCTAAGCACCTGGCGAATTTACTTAAAGGAAAAAGTAGACAAACAGAGTCCTACTTAAAAAAATTCTCAACACTTTGTGGACAAACTAAAAAACATAAAAATTACACAAACAGACATAATGGCCAGCCTAGATGTAGTGTCCTTGTTCACAAATGTACCAGTAGAAGAAGTAATGAACATTATCAAAGATCTCTTTCCTGCAGATATCACAAAGATGTTCAAGCATTGCCTACAATCAAATTTTTTCAAAGTTAACAACAAGATATACAAACAATTAGAAGGCCTAGCCATGGGCAGCCCTCTGTCGCCACCATGTGCAGACCTTTTCATGGAGAAATTTGAAGATGAAATATTCACCAGCATTACTCCTAAACCTTCTATATGGTGGAGATATGTGGATGACATCTTCATCATATGGAAAGACAACTTAGAAAGCCTACATATGTTTGTTAACAGAATCAGTGCACTCCACAATAAAATAAAATTTACTCTAGAATTAGAAAATAACAAACAGCTACACTTCTTGGACTTACTAGTAAAAAGACAAGGAAACAGTATCAAACTGTTGATTTACAAAAAAACCAACGGACACTGGAAGATATCTACATTACTCTTCTAACCATCGTAGGTCACATAAACACAGCATCATCCACATGCTAAGAAATCGAGCTAGAAAATTTATCTCTGACGAGGAAGAAGTTCAAACAGAACTATCTCAAATAGCTACAACTCTATCACAAAATGGTTATCCTAGACACATCATCAACAAATTTCTATACAAAGATAACCAACAAGAAAGAACAGTTGCCCAGCAAATCTCAACATCAGTCATCCCCTTTATAGCTTCAACTTCTACAAAAATTGCAAGATTGTTAAAGACACATAACATCAGGGTTGTATTTAAACCAACAAATAGCATAAGACAGGTCCTAAGATCTCACCTCAGGATTGGCACATCACTTTTCAACTTCGAACCACACGATAGACTGGGATAACAGCTCTATGCCCTATGTAGACGAGGATTACAGACATCGAGTATTTAAAGAAGCGGCAGTTGTACTACGTACGGGAAGTAACCTAAACAGAAATCAAGGGGCCATTCTGGACGATACCTGGAAAAATCTAATTAACTCCCTCAGTTCAACAGAGCTACAGTACGCAAATAATCATATTATGCGTTTACATGTAACGCGTGTTCATGATGCTGAGTAGTTATGTCACGTGAACGTGTCACCCTAGCTACCTAACAGGTACTAACGGTTCTTTGTATTTTTAAACCTTTTTTACATTTACCTTTTTTGTACTATGCAATCCTTGAGAAAGCTAGTCAGTTACTAGCGAAACCGGTAGGCAATTTGTAAGAGCTTAAGTACGTTATAAATATATGGTCTATGTAATACTTTATGACCAAAACATGTACAATTTAAATAGCTTATATACATCCCAGACTCTGCGTAGTGTGCATGCCTGACGCTCAATATTACCATATATGTGCTAACATCGGGATGCGATAACATCACACTTCATACATCAGACATTTGGTTTAACACAGTTTCTTAATGAAATTATTATATACAAAGGATTTTTGATAAGTTTACAGGCAATGACTATGCTATATATATTTATTTTTTAGACAAAACTTGTAAAACAAACATGAAATATTGTTATTCATATTTTTACATTTACACTTTTGCATTTACACTTAGACATGTTTAATGCAATTTACACACAAAGACGTTTAGTACAGTTCCTAATTGTGCTAAACACACATTTAGTGCAATAGGAACAACTGAAGTGAACAACATTCTGTGTGGTTGGAAACCAAACAAAGTACAAGTTTTATTGTGGTACCCACTACATACAGTCTTGCTTGAGGTGCAGCTCAAGCAAGAGAGCCTGGCACGAATGTGTTAACATGAACATAATTTACAATTTTCTAAAAATAATTAGAGCAAATATCTTAACAATAGGCATAGCATAAATATAAATTTCATTAATTAACTAAGCTTTAATAGTTGGTAAACTTGTATAAAAAATTACTGAATATTACAAATTTCTAAATTACCACATCCATGCATCATATGTCACTGTTTAATAGAGGTTCTTGAACTTGTGCTGTTGTGTATCATCCCAAAATCCCATAGTCTGGACTAGTCTAGAAATCAAACATGGAACTTTGTTTCAAGTTAATTCGTTCCTCCCTGTGATTAATTGACTCCAATCCAAGAAAGGTTGTAAACCTATAATACCTCAGTTGGGAAAGGATATTTTAAAATTATTAAATTAAATATAATTTAAACAAGTAGGTGATATTTTGATTTTCTTGTAAATTATAAAGTTATAAAAATAATTTACAAATGTAACACATTTATTTTAAAATATTCTTAATATACAACAGTGTAGAACACGCAACCACATACAAAATCATGTTAAGACTTGTCAAAACGTGTCTTAGCCATATTAGCATGTGGAGGGTATAAAAGTGTGGCTTGTTGCGCTCACTTCTGCAGTGTATAATTATCATTTCAATTGTAAACTTGTGTCCCCTCCCACTCATTATTTTGTTTAAAATGTCAGAGCAACACGATATCCCGGAATCCGTGGCTTGGAAAGCCATTGGTCAATTAGAAGCTGGACAAACGCAGCAAGTTGTCGTTCAAGCATGTCGTGTATATCAAAGCATGATTTCGCAACTTTGGAATTGCTTTCTAGAGACGGGAAATATTCAAAATTGTCTTCATGCCATAGGTTTATATGCTTGAAGACCAATGGTTTGCATTTTCCACTTACTGCAAATCACAAAAGAGCTCAAAGAATATGGGCACAGGAACACTGCAATTGGGCAAATGAGGATTGGTTCGTGTACTTTTTAGTGGCGAGTCCAGGTTCAGTCTGCACCAGATAACTGACTTATCTTGATATGGCATGAAAGTGGAACAAGAAATAATCCACAGTTTGTACGTGAAAGATCCCAACATCAAGGTGGGGGTTTGATGGTATGGGGGGTGGAATAAGTATACTGTAGGTGGCCATACTGATCTCTATTTTATCAGAATCGGTTACTTAACAGCCCAAAGATATCGCGATGAGATTTTGGAACATGTAGTTCATCCATATGCTGCTGCAATTAGCCAAGAATTCATTTTTATGAATGCCAATTCTTGTCCACAACGTGCAAATTTGGTACAAGAGCGGTTTGAGGAACAAGGTGTTGAATGAATGGACTGGCCTGCCTGTTCACCGGATTGTAATCCAATCAAACATGCCTGGGATGCTTTAGATAGGCGTGTTCCTGCTTGACTGGTGCCACCACGATCGCTTCAAGAGCTCGAAATTGTTCTCACAGAAGAGTGGGGAAATATCCCACAAGAAGTGTTCGATCATCTTATCTGGTCCATGCAATCAAGATGTACCGCTGTTTTGGCTGTTAATGGAGACCATATGCCCAATTAAAAATCAACAAAAGTGTTTTCGTCTATTCTTGTTGTTATTCTTGTTAAAATTATTTCACGCTAAAATGTATAATTTGCTAAATTTGTAATAAATATCAATTATTTAAACAATATCTCATCAATTGCACCTTATCCATAAGTAAGAAATATTTATTCATGTATAAAGTACTCAATAGTTATAATTATTTGCAGAAATTTATGATTATCCGGCAGAAACTAAAATATTCCTAATTGTTTTGAGCAGTGTGTATATATATATATATATATATATATATATAAAATATATGTCTGTTAGAAAGATTGTCCAAAGAAAGTTGTGAAGTTCATATCATCTGAATCTAAACAAAAAATGATTGTCTTAACCTCTCTGTTTTTGGCAAGTTATTATTCTACTGGCATCTCCATGCAGTCAGAGGATTCATCACAGGAGATCCATTGTTCACACAAAATACCTATCATACTGCTCCTTAAACTCATTCGCTGATGAAGCACTCACAACCACCTCTGGCAACCCATTCCAC
This sequence comes from Typopeltis vanoorti, assembly GCF_054136105.1. Classification (NCBI taxonomy): domain Eukaryota; kingdom Metazoa; phylum Arthropoda; class Arachnida; order Uropygi; family Thelyphonidae; genus Typopeltis; species Typopeltis vanoorti. Next base: position 61,509,797 of record NC_143573.1, on the reverse strand, counting down.
TTATTCACCACCCTCCAACCAAAAAATCTAGTCTTAATACTCTTGCTACCCACACTCTTACATAAATTCCATGGGGTGCCCCCCCCCCCCCCCTCATTCTCTCTCTTCCTGACATGTGCTGAAAAAAGTCTTCACCATTAACCCTATAAAACCCTTTTAATAATTTATATACTTCTTTCATGTCTACTCTTTTCTGCCTATCATCGTACTTTTGAAGCCCACAGATCTTCAATCTATTCTCATGGGGGAGCATTCCACAGATGTGTCACAATCTTTGTCACTTGCATGTGAATCCTCTCCACCACTTTTTCATCCTGAAAGAATCTGGGTGATCAGATCTGCACACAGTAGTTCAGATGTCGTATTATCAAAGCCTTAAAGGGGAAGAAAAACTTCTCTATCCCTACTTGTTGGTATAATCTTCAACAACCATGTAATCTGATGCACTGTTTCGGCTACCTTTGCAATATGCCTTTGAAACTTCAACTCCCTGTCTGCAATTGATCCCTAATCTGATCAGTTTCCTGCAATCAGTTCCATCCATGTAGTACACAGCATGTGATCTCTTCTTCCTAAAGTGCATTACCTTGACTTTGCCACATTAAACTGGCAGCCATTTACCTTTGCCAATACTTCTAGTCTATTTAGTCGGATAGCCTTAAATGAAGTGCCTTCTGCATTCCTGGTAATTTAGATATTTGCCTTAAACAGTATGTTATTGGAACAAGACCTGTGGTTTGAGAGAGAGAGAGTAATTGGTGTTTCAACAAGACTTGAATAAATTTTGACTTTAATAAACAGTTAATAAAATAACCATTTATTAAAATCTCAAATTGGCAACTTGCATTCTTCCAGTTTCCTAGATAAAGTGAGAAATCTATCTTTTCAGCCTACTGACTTAATGGTGAGTTTTGATATTGAATCCCTATTCACAAATGTGCCTCTAGAAAATTCCCTTTGCCTACTCTTACAATCCTTTCTGCCAGATAGTCAAATTATTTGACTTTGTTATTCACTCAGGCTATTTTATTTTTCAGACCAGAATTTACAGACAAGTTGAGTGGACTACAATGGGTAGTCCGCTCTCTTCTGCTCTTGCCAATTTTTATCTAGAATGTCTAGAAGAAGTTCTATTCTCATCCATACAACTTTAGCTTTCATTTTAGGTGTGCTACATCTATGCCATCTTTGCTATCTGGCCCTACAGTGAAGATATCTGACCTGCCTTTCTAGCAAAAATAAACAGTCTACATCCTCGAATCAATTTTGCGATGGAAATAGATAAAGAAAACAAACTAACTTTCCTGGACATCTTACTCTCCTGCTTTACTTCAGGTGAGCTACTTCCATTTATTGAAAACTTACTTTTACTGGATGCTACATTCAGCAGCAATCTGCTCACCATCCTTCTCAAAAGATAGGAATCATAAAAACTGCTACATTGTGCTTGTATTATATGCTCTAAACCATGATAGCTATAGCAGGAATGTCTGTACACCAAATTATACATCTGAATGGATTCTCAAAATAGACTATTAACATATTTTTGATTCCTATAAGCCTAGCCAAAAAAAAAACAATAAAACAATGTGAAGGGTTCTTCTTCCATATATTTTTGGCATCTTGGAACCAATCTCATGAATTCTAAAAAATATAATCTTGTGGCTGCATTCGTTTCTTTCAACAAACTATCATTATGGTGCCCTCTCTCTTCCTGGCATCTACCAAGTTCTCTGTGGTTATCTTTCTTACTTCAGACAAGCTGGACATTGAGTGGAAAGATTGCAAGAACATCTATCCTACATCATTTATAAAAACTCTGTGAAATCTGGCATATCACAACATTGAATTGATACTAATCATTATATGGTATCTCTGTGGAGTCCGGAGACTCATTATGGGAGACCCACTAACTTTTATACACACAAAATCTATCATACCTCTCCTTAAACTCATTCACTGTCAGGGTTCTTAATACTAATTCTGGCGATCCATTCCGCGCATTCACTACTCTCCATGCAAAAAGTCTAGTCTGCACATCCTTATCAACCACACACACTTCCACAGATAATCCCTTTCTAATTGTCATAATTTGAAAAATTTCCTTTGCATTAATTTTATAAAACCTCTTCAATATCTTATAAGATTCTATCATGTGTCCTTTTTCCCATCTATCAACCAGACTTTGTAACCCCCCACACCTTCAACCTATCTTCATAGGAAGCATTCCACAGACCTCTCACCAGCTTGATCACTTGTCTTGGAATCATTTCTATCACCTCCTGATCCCCAAGAAACCCAGATAACCAAATTTGTTCAGTGTAGTCAAGATATAACTGAATCATAGCCTTATAAAGAGGGATAAAAACTTCCATTGGTTATAAATTAAATTGAAAATGCCAGTAATTATATTGTTTAATCCTTTATCCAAGTATAAGCAAAGTTTGCATGTAACATTTCTTCATGACTTAGCTATTTGTACATAGAAGCTAATGAATTCACATTAATTGCCTTAGTATCCCAAAATGCAAAGCATTATACATTGAGTATGTATAATGCTCTGCATTATGGGAAGGGCCACTCCCTAGACCAGTTTCAACCTTTATTGAGGTCTCATCAATGGGAGATAGAGCCAGAAAGGGATACAAAGGTTGAAGTACTATAGAAATTGTATATGACTCATATACAAGTAGTGAAAAGATGTAATATTTCATTATTAAAAGACTCAGAATTAGAGCGAGTAGTAGAAAGTTTTTTCACTTGGTTATGATAAGACCTCAATAAAAGTCGAAGTCAGTCTAGGTAGTGGGCCTTCTCATAATGCAATAGTGTTATACACATCCAAAACAATGTGTGCTTGGCATTGTAGGATACTAAGGCAATTGATGTCAGGTTATTAGTTGCTATATACAAGTAGCCTAGTTGTGAAGAAACTTTATACTCAAACTTCATTTGCTTACACTTCGAAAAAGGTTAATAAACTTTTTAAGTAATCCAAAGTAATCCTTTGAGCTATTTTACCAACTTTTGCATATGATCTCTGAACTTCCCACCATTGTCCTCAAGGTACTAGCTTCTCAATTTCTTCCAATCTAGTACCATCAGTCTGATACACAGTATGTAACCTTTTCAACCCAAAGTGCAAACCTTACATTTTGCAACATTAAATTGATGATCATTATCCTTTGCCCACAATGCCAATTTATTTAAATTATCCTGCAGAATATCTGTCACTTTTATCAACTATTGCCCTCTCCAGTTTTGCATCATCAGCAAACAACTGAATATGCAAAACTGAGAGTACAATAGTTCCCCTCCCTTAAATCTTTCTCTATTATCATTGATATACAAGTTAAAGAGTAGTGGCCCTAGTATGAAGCCCTGAGGTGCTTCAGTAGTTTCTCTCATTCTCTTAGATTCCACTCCAACATATGCTACTCTCTGCTGTCTGTCTTTCAGCCCCCCCCCCCCCCCATGCAATCCATGCTACTAGCTTCATATCCATTCCCATTTGCTCCAACTTTTGTAATTTTTGATATGATATTCTGTCAAATGCTTTTGCAAAGTCCAGCAGTATTGTAGTGTAACCATTTTTCTTCAGTTCCATGGTTACTTTCTTATGAAATGTGAATAAATTAAAGACAAGACAAGACCTACCCTTCACAAAGAAAGGTGTGCTGTTCACTGTTGAATTTTATCTTTAGCCAACTTTTTCAATACTTTAACAACAACTAATATCCTATGGTCTGAAACACGCTTTTCCATTGTTGCTGTCATGAGTTTGAATATTTGTTTAAAGACAGTGCCAGGGCCTTGCTCCACCAGTCGAACCTTAATTGGTATGACTTCTGCTCACTATCAAGAATATGGGTTAATCAAACATCATTACCAATTTTTTTTAAAAATAATTCAATGTTTCCTCTGTTATCCATTTACATTGTTCTATGCATAACATCACGTGGCTCTTACTGTTTTAAATAATCTGTTGTTGGCATTCCACCATGTATTCAAACTACCTATTGCCGCTGTTGATGACCTATAATTTTCAGGTTGAAATATTTGGCTATTAAATTTATTATTCACATTTTTCCTTGTGTTGTCTTAATTTGAGAGAGAATTCTTGATCTGGTTGTCTGATGATTTCTCCATAATCAAAGTAACCGGTTTGCCCCATTTGAGAAGATTGATTATATATTCTTGAACTGGGAAGCTAGCCAATCATGTGGAATTTTCAGTTAAGAAGGGATATATTTGAAACTACTGAGTTAGTGATTATGACAAACTCAGGATGCAGCTTGAAGTAATGTATAGAAAATTATCAAGAGGTGCTTATAAAGCATTATTGGACTTGTATTGGAATTAATCGGAGGAGTTGCTGAAAATAAAAATATCATGGGGTGGGGTGGGGAAGGTACAGACAGAAATTGTAATCAGTAGTCTGCTTGGCATACACATAGATAAGAAGTGTAATCAGTAATGGTAAGTAAGGTAAAATTAAATTATGAGAGGAAATTAGCTGAGTCACTAAAAGGAAATTCATCCATTCAGAATCCAGAAATTACTTGCATACAGACAAAATAATTTTCTATGTGCTTGTGCATATTGTTTTGGAAATGTACCTAATAAGATACAGGTATGCACAATGTTATTGCTAATCAAAGAGTTCAGTGCATTGATTGTTTGATTTTTTCATTATCTTTTCAAGTGTTATTTTTATAATTTTATGTGAAATGTTTGAAAATGCAGAAAATGTTTAATTTCCACTTGCAGTCAGATAGCCTGTTCAAGGAGATAGCAAATCGCAGAATTCCAACACTTTTGGCTTACAGTGAAAATGATAAGATGGTAGAAAGACAACTCACATATGATGTAATTTCTCTTCTGCAAGGCAGCCAAAATGATATTTGGTATTATGATGACAATGAAATTTTGATAAAAAAAGGTTTGCTATTTAAAATATAATTTGATCATTGTTAATATTTTTAGTTTTCATGTTTGGATTAGAATTATTTCTTTGTTTTTGTGGCATGCTATGTGAATGGAAATAATTTTTTCTATATTCTACCATATATATTTTTTCTTTATACCTCTGTTTTAGAGTTGCTTAAGGGTCAAAGCTGTATAACTGAGAGGAGACCTCCACATAGCCTTTAAAGGAATGCAGAGAACCGACCAGGGCTTCTGACCTAATGTCCAATCCTCACCTTCTCGTGGTGCACCCTGTTGGGTATCTACTTTGATACTGAACAAACGAGGATGGGCTGGCAATTTGGGATTTAGCCGACCAAATTGTATTCTTATTGGTTAAACCAAAATAAAAAAGGATGGTACAACATGACAAAATTTCATGCCGGCTGGCGAATCGCCCGGTTAAACAAGGCCCCCGTTGTTTTCGCCAGGGAACCAGGGCGAACAGCGAAAAGTCAGTCAGCTACTGGAACAAATCTGAAAACAAACCCCAACTCAACATCACAAGAGTTAAAGATCGGTACTATCAACATAAGAAGCCTGAATGGCAAAGAAATGGAGCTAGCTGAGGAATTAGATAAGTACCAGATCGACATAATAGGGGTGACTGAAACAAAAAAGACCAAAACTAGTGAGATCTTTCTGAGCAATAAATACAAAATGTTATATTCAGGCAATGACAATCAAGGAAAAGAAGGAGTAGCCATAGTATTCAACACAAAATACGAGGCTAATCTTCTTGAATGGCAGTCAGTCTCAAGTAGAGTAATGTGGGCAAATATGAGAATGGGGAACTGGACAATGAGACTTATTTGTGCCTATGGTCCCACAGAAGGTTCTACTAAGGTAGAAGTGGAGGAATTTTTTGACGCTCTAGAAAAAGCAACTGACACAATGAAAAAGGAAAAGTTGGTCCTTGTTGGGGATCTAAATAGCAGAGTAGGAAATGATTGTAAGACATACAAAAATATTTTGGGAAAATTTGGAGAAAAGAGCAAAGCTAATAATAATGGCAAATATCTGTTGGATTTCTGCTCAGGACATGGACTGGTTATTACTAACACCATGTTCCAACATAAAAATGTGCACAAATTCACATGGAGAGAAGAGGCTAGGAATAAGAAAAGTCTCATTGACTATGTTATTGTTGATAGTGATGTTTTCTCCCTGGTGCAGGACACCAGAGTGTACAGAGGATTTGAAATTGGAAGTGATCACTATTTAGTCTTGAGCAGGATAAAATTGAATTTCATATTGAAAAGAATAACATATAAGAAAGTTTTAAAGCGAATTAAAGTTGAGCAGCTCTCAGATGTGAACTGTAGACTAAAATACAGAACGATTATTGAAAAGAAAATGAAAGAGTTTGAGAACAGGAATCAAACCTTGGAGATTCAGTGGCAAACTCTGAAGAAAACATTGATTGATTCTGCCAGAGAGGCATGTGGTGAAGTTGTCTGCAAGGATATAAAAATCAGAACTCTATGGTGGACACAGGAAGTTAAAGAGGCAGTGAAGGAAAAGAAGAAAGCCTATCAAAAGTTCCTGGCAAATAAGTCAGCTTGTTCTCTTAGAGAATACAGAGACAAATGCAAGAATGCTAAACACTGTGTAAAACTAGCTGAACAAAAGTCATGGGAGGACTTTGGCAAGAATATAGAAAATAAATATCAAGAAGGTGGCAAAGTATTCTGGAGGTTGTTGAAGAAGCTTAGGAATGGATGAAAGAGTGCTGTAAAAGGAGTTAGAGATGATAAAGGTGACATGAAAACGGGAGAAAAAGATATCCTTGATGTATGGAGTAATTACTTTGAAAAACTGCTAAATGAAACGAGCAGTGATGACAGCACAGTGGTAAAAAACACTGACCAGGCATGCAGTCAGGAATACATATCCATACTTGAAGTAGAAAAAGCCATCAGAGGCTTGAAATGTGGAAAGGCAGCAGGAGTAGATGATATTTGACCAGAAATGCTGAAGTATGGTGGTATAAAAGTCTTACAGTGGCTGCATTGCATAGTTCAAAAAGCCTGGACAGAGGGACAAATTCCTGATGATTGGAGTAGAGCTCTCATAGTACCCATATATAAAAAGGGAAATAAAACTGAATGTGAGAATTACAGATGTATTTCCCTACTGAGTGCTCCTGGCAAGATCTATGTAAGTATACTTGAGAAACAGTTGAGAAGTCAATGAAGCTTTGCATGGAGTAAGAGTTCGGTGAAAAGTAGATCAGTGCTGCTTGGATGATATTCAAGAATTATCTAGTAGAAGCAATGCCTAAATGTATTCCAAGGATCAGAAGGTTAAATAAAGTAAGTGTGAAATGAATAAATGCAGAGATTAAAATTGCAATACAGTGAAAAAGGCATTATGGAGGCCACATAAGATGAGTTGTCATAATCAGTTCCATGAGGAGTACAAAGAACAGGCAAGGAGCGTGACTTGGTTGGTAAGGGAAGGTTCAGCATGACCAGCAGTTAGCTAATTAAATGAAAACAAACCGCAGGGAGTTCTTTTGACATGTAGCTAGAAGAAAAAAGAATGACTTTTCAATCATAGTTATTCTGCATCATCCTTTCATATGGAAGGAGGACATCGAAGACAAAGATAAAAGGATAGCTGCTGCAGCGGATATAGTTGAGATATTAAATGAGCAGTTTATTAAGGTGTTTCATCCTTGTGAATATGTCATCTTGCAGAGTTTGAAAGCAGCAGAAGTGGGGGAGAGGAGGAGGAGAGGCTGACTGTGAGTGAACAAGAAGTATGTGGGAAATTAAGCAAACTTGATGTTAAGAAGGCTGTGGGACTAGATGATATATCAACGTGTTTTGAGGGAATGTACCAGGGAGTTGACATCTGCCTCGACATACTTGTTTAACATGAGTCTGATACTGAGTCAAGTTCCAAAAGAGTGGAAAGAAGGCAAGATGGGAGTTAATAGAACTCAAACTTCAAATTATAAACCAATCTGTATACCAGGTGTTGTGGTTAAAGTGAGAGCTTAATGAGAACCAGGATTCAGAATTGGGTTGACAAGAGTGGTATTCTCTTTGATGTACAGGCATAGATTTGCTAAAGGAAGATCATGTTTTAGTAATTGACTTACTTATTACAGTAAGGTGACAGGTGCATTGGACAAGGGAAAGGATGAACAGTAGTATACTTAAATTTTACAAAGCTTTTGATACATTGTCACATGATAAGTTGATAGTTAAACTAGAGTTAGATGGATGGAGTTAGATATTAGATTAGTGCATTGGATTGGAGATTGACTCTCTGATAGGTGATGGCAAATTGTGTATGGAGTAGCAATATCCCAAAAGATGAAAGTCTCTGGTGGTGTGCCAAGGGTCCATTTTAAGGCCATGACAGTAGCATTATCTGTATCAGCTTTAGTTAACAATAATTTATTTATTCTTATATAACTTTCTAAGTGCTGATATTTCTTTTGGCAGAATGTTATTCTTGGGTGGTTTAGATTTACTTAGAATACCAGCCACATCCAACCGAATGTTGTTAGCTATGGTTGATGCAAGTTCATAGCTGCCACATTCTATGCTGATCAAGATTTTTAAAAATAGTACTTTTTGGGGGAGGCATGATGATGAAATTATGCCCACAATGAAGTATGTTGTTTGAGCCCACTGAGAATGTTTGTTACGATGGATTTATAACTACACGTTCTTGTCGTAGTTGCAGTTGGGAACAGCTCTGTTGTTGAAGTGCTACAAATTTTTTCAGAAAGCTATATAAAAACAAATAAATCATTGTAACTAAAGCTTGATGAGGCTAATGGCACTGCCATTATGAACCAAGCAGAGTGCAACAGAAAAATGAATCAACTTTTTAAAGACTCCTCCATTATCAGATCGTAGATCGGATCCTACAAAATCCCAAAAGGAAAAAGTGCACAAATTATTTAAAAAAAGTTACATCGTGGTTTAAAGAAATTACCAAAAAACTTGAATCTTATCATGTCCAAATCCCCCACAGATATAAGGGGTCCCTAAAATTCACAAACCCAATACCTTTCCCCAATAGCATAGACAGTTCCACCTATAAACTGGCTAAAATTTATCCAAATCACTTTCTTTCCTTACAGCAACTCCCCCTCATCTGTTAAAAAATTCTTTACTCTTTAAAACATTAATGGAAAATTTAAGTTGGACAGATTCTGACATTATGATCAGTTTTGATATCACCTCATCTTTCAACAAAAACCCTTGACCTTATCAAGCCAGAACCCCCCCCCTCCCCCAACACAATTGAATTATTCAGATTCACCATACATGCAGGTTATTCCTTCCCCATTCCCCCAGTAAACTTCTCTATGGAGCATTTTGAAAATCAAGCTCTCAACACAGCCACACAAAACCAAAGGTTTGGCTGCACTATGATGATGTTTGTTGTTTGGCCTCATGGTCCAGACACATTACATATGTTATTGTCTGATCTTAATGGTCAACATCCTAAAATAAACTTCCCCATAGAAAACGAAAGTCACAATAGTCTCCCCTTTTTAGATACGCTACTGGCACTTTTCCTAACGTTTTGAGGTACCTGTGGCATAATAAATTAATAACTTAACATGTATAAACGAACAGTAATAACTTTAATGGATTAAAGGTACAAATATTTCTTATTAAAAATAACAGTACGTCTTCAGTGTAGAACAAACAGTTCTACACTGAAATATTTGTACCTTTAATCCATTAAAGTTATTACTGTTGATTTATACGTGTTAAGTTATTAACTTTTCCTAATGGCTCATTATCCTTCTGTATCCAAAGAAAACCCACTCATACTGGTAGATATTTACATAAACAATCACACTACCATCTTTCCCAACAGTATGTCATCCTCAAACTCTTACTCACTGAGCCAGGGCTAGTTCTTCAAATGACTTAACCTCCCAACCGGCCGGTGTGGATGAAATATTCAACACTCCCTAGCTTTTTTCATGGATCAAAACTTCGTCGGCATTCTACCTTTTATCATGCCATTACCTTCCTCCACCGTTAATCTCGTTACGGCTATTCTATAGCATTAGTGGATTAACTGTTATTGAGTGACCTTTGTGTCCCCTCCCCCTGTCTTTACGTCTATTGTGTTGCTTAGAATTTCATTTACTGACCTAAGTTATTTGACCTTTCTTGCCTCTAAAATGATTTATTGTGTCTCTTCCCAAAAATTGAAACCAATTTCACATATGCGAAAAAAAAATCAATCCTGAAATGCCCACTGATCAGCTTTTGCAATGAATCTATTTAGTGATAGTGAATTTGATGTATTTTATTCTACAAATCAGTGCACCGGAAGAGATGCACTGATTGTTCTTTCACTTTACGTATAATAATTGAATAATTTTTTTTTTGAATTTTAAAATTTTCAAATGTTTGCTTTGAAAATATTATGTCAAATATTTATATTTTTAAATAATATTTATTGAAATAAATATGTCCTTTTTCTTTCGTTTCTAGCGAAATAGCATTATATGGATCATCACATTTCAGATTTAGAAACGATTTTTTGTTATTCATAAAGACAAAATAAAAAAAAATGTTAAAATGCTAAATTGCCCTACTCGGTTTCAGATTGTGTCTTTTTGGTATCAAAAATTTATATCCAATGATATTTTAGCAGTGATTCTTCCCCTTCGTCATTTATTTATTTATTTGTATTATGCATATTACGATAATATATAGTGTATAACCTCGTAGATATGTTGAAAATATAATGTGAAAAATATCATATACGGAATGATTCAACATTTTTGCTCATTTTGAAGATTTTCTAATGTTTCCCCCCCTCCCCTCCTTATTCTCTCCTGGAACTGAATTGCATAACTACTCTAAATTTCTATACAGGTTTGAAAGCTTTTCTAGACAGCATTCAAAATCAATTACTTCATTTTACCATTTTGACAAAAGATATACGGCAATAAGATTGTATCGTGAAGCTTCTAAATCTGTTCTATTTATTTGCAATCTAAAACCAGCTGTTCTACTGCCCGCTGAAATTATGTGAAATTTTAGAAATAATATGCTATATTTTCACCATGCAAAATTATTTATATGCATACCACACAAAAGAAAGTTCAGTAGTATTATTTGTGTTTGTTTTTCTTTTAAAAAAATCTAAATATTACTTCTTCTGCTGCTGGAAGCTATTTCTGAAATAATTTACGTCTTATAAATACTTGGTAATTCTACAAATCAGTGCACCGGAAGAGTTGCACTGATTGATCTTTCACTTTACGTATAATAATTGAATAATTTTTTTTCGAATTTCAGAATTTTCAAATGTTTGCTTTGAAAATATTATGTCAAATATTTATATTTTTAAACAATATTTATTGAAATAAATATGTCCTTTTTCTTTCGTTTCTAGTGAAATAGCATTATATGGATCATCACATTTCAGTTTTAGAAACGATTTTTTGTTATTCATAAAGACAAAATAAAAAAAAAATGTTAAAATGCTACATTGCATTACTCGGTTTCCGATTGTATGTCTTTTTGGTATCAAAAATTTATATCCAATGATATTTTAGCAGTGATTCTTCGCCTTCGTCATTTATTTATTTATTTATTTGTATTAAGCATATTACGATAATGTCTAGTGCACATCCTCGTAGATATGTTGAAAATATAATGGGAAAAATATCATATACGGAATGATTCAAAATTCTTTTTCATTTTGAAGATTTTCTAATGCTTTCCCCCCCCCCCCCTCTCCTTATCCTCTCTTATAACTCACAGGTTTGAAAACTTTTCTAGACAGCATTCAAAATCAATTACTTCATTTTACCATTTTGACAAAAGATATATGGCAATCAGATTGTATCGTGAAGCTTCTAAATCTGTTCTATTTATTTGCAATCTAAAACCAGCTGTTCTACTACCCGCTGAAATTATGTGAAATTTTAGAAATAATATGCTATATTTTCACCATGCAAAATTGTTTATATGCATACCACACAAAAGAAAGTTCAGTAGTATTATTTTTGTTTGTTTTTCTTTAAAAAAATCTAAATATTACTTCTGCTGCTGGAAGCTATTTCTGAAATAATCTACGTCTTCTAAATACTTGGTAATATCCTCTTAGCTGGAGGAAAAGTTGAAGGCTTATTACTCTCAGTGCTATTGAGAAGAAAGGGGAGAACACTAAAGTGCCCCAGGCTGTAGTGCAGAATATGTCAAGAATGTCTTGTTTCCTTTTTGATTGTTGATTACCTATATTCTAACAGAAATAGTGATATTTCGTTTACATGCTTATACATTATTTATGCCAAAATAATTGCTTAATTTATAATGATCAGTTTCACTTTTATTATCAAAAATTAGAAATTAAATCATACAATTATCTTGAAAAAGAGGATTTGAATTATTTTCAAAGAAAAGGTGCATATGCGTTTCATAATCTTCTTTTTTTTGGGGGGGGGGGGATATAGACCTAAGCAATCTGCAGATATTTCAGATAATTTATTTCATAAATCGTTCGCAAGACAGCTGTTACAAACGTAAATCACTTGGGGAACATACCCATTCATCTTAGTGTAAAATAGTAGCAAAGGTTCAGTTACTTTAGATATGTAATCTAGAAGAAAATGTTATGTCTGCTGAGATTAGAATCATACGTGAATAATTTTTCTGACATGATTTCTCTATTCGTTATAATGTAACCAATTTCCAGATTTTTTTCCCTCTTGCAGACTTCATGTTATATGCAGTGATTTCTTCTTTGAACTATAAGAAAAAAATCAGATAACAAGAGAAAAATATGTAGTATTTTCTTTTCCACTGGCTGAATTTACAATGTTCTTTCTTTGTGTTTTGAAGAGAAACTGCAAATGACTTTTTTCTTACTATTTTTGCCATTATAACATCTCATATAATTATAAGAGTGACATTTTACCGTTTTTCTCCCACACGAGAAACAGAAATAAGGTGGTAATAATATTGTTGATTCTGCCAAACTTCATTGTAGCAGAAATTTTTATTACAAAACTTTGTAATATATATATACAGGGTGTTCAGGATAAATTTGACAGTTTCGTAAGGAAAAAGAAAATCTTCTTTGTATCTATTAAATTTAATGAATTGACAAAAAAACATTACAGGCAGAGTTAATTACAATACTATCAACAAGATTTACTCAAAATAACCACCATTAGCATCGATCACAGCTTCAATTCTGCTTCGGAACCTCGAACAAGCTGATGCTACAGTCTCCCTGGGAAGGGCCGCAAAAACTGTTTTAATTTTATCCATTAACTGGGCTTTTGTATTACTGGAAGTGCGATTGGTGTCTTTTTCAACTGCGCCCCATACAAAATAATCCATGGGGTTAAGGTCTGGGGAGTTTGGAGGCCAAACATTTGGACTGGTGAAGTCGTAGAAATTTTCAGACAACCATTTTTGACTTTTCCCAGAGGTGTGGCAAGGGGCCGAATCCTGCTGCCATACATACGGCCTACCATTGGCTACCCTTGTTATCCAGGGCTTGACTACAGTTAGCAACTCCACGAACAAAGCCCGAATTCCAATGCCAGGGTTCTTCAACACCTGTTCCTGCAGATTTGCGAGGAATTCTGCTGTACGAACGCAATCAGATCGTCTGCTAGGGATCTTTCTTCTTGCTACATCCTCGTAGTCACCATTGCAAGTCTCTAGTTCATGCCTGATTGTTTTTACTGTATTCAGGGAGCATTGGGCAGCAGTCGTAATATCCTTATTTTGATGGCGGGCACGAATCATCATGATACAAGTTATTCTCTTCCATGATTCAGGTGGGTTCCAGCTATCCATCCTTTCTGACATCTTGTATATGAATGAAGAAGGGTCCAAACTTTTAAATGAAGAGAAGTGTGTGTTAATACATGTAACTTACGGAAAAATATAATTAATTATAAATATGTCAAATTTATCCCGAACACCCTGTATATATCATCATCATCATCATCATCATCATCATCAAATTCCTGCCATGTACCCTCAAGGGGTGTACAGGATATGACAGTACTACATGAAAAAATTACATCATTACTAACTTCCCATCTACAATTTTCCTCCAAATCAGTCTGTTACTTGTCAAGACTCCAACATTATCAGATCTTATATTTCTATCGTCTAAGGCACTTTGTACTGTATCAATCCACCTATAGCTTGGTCTTCCTCTGGGTCGTTTTCCTGCCAACCTGGCAGAGAACACTTGTTTTGCTAATCTTTCCTCTCCCATTCTATTTAAGTGACCATACCATCTGAGATTAGCTCTGCTAAAGCATTCCTGGATGCTGACAATGTCAAGTTCTTTCCTAATATCCTCATTTTTAATATGATATTGCCATTGATGCCATCTGTTCACGCCTCTAATCTTTCTCAGGACTCTCATATCTGCGGTCTCTAGTCTTTGGTCAAGTGTTTTACTTCTGACCCAGCTCTCAGATCCATAAGTTAAAATTGGTTTGAACACAGTCTTGTATACAGCTAATTTAGTGTTCCGACTAATTTCTTTCTTATTCCATATGAATTTATTCAATTGACTTCCCACGATACCAGCTTTGCTGATTCTGTTGTCTATTTCTATATTTAGTTTACCATCTTCAGTAAAAATTGTGCCTAAGTAGCTGATATGTTTTACTTGTTCCACAGGTTCTCCATTCACAACACAGTTGACATTTTCAATGATTCTGCCTATTTTCATTGTCTTTGTCTTTTTATTGCTGACCTTCATACCATATCTATTACAACAGCTATTCAATTTAGTCAGAGAATCTTGCAGACTTGTAGCGGATTTATTTAGAAGTATAACATCATCCGCATAAAGCAAATTGCTGACATTAACATCTCCAATTTTGATATCAGGTTTAATACCACATTCCTTCATAATGTGATCCATATAGATAATGAATAACAGAGGGGATAATGTACATCCTTGTCTCACACCAGATTTAACATTAAACCATCTTCCTGTACTTCCTTCAATTCTAACTGCTGACTCACAACTCAAATAAAGACTAAGTATTGATTGATATAATGCCCCATTGACATTATATAACTGCAGTGTATTGAATAGCTTCTCTCTTGGCACCTTGTCATATGCCTTTTCCAAATCGACAAAACTTAAATACAGATCTTTGTTATATTCCCATGCTTTCTCGACTATTTGTCGTAAAGTGAAGATCTGATCCTGACAGCCTCTATTTGGCCTGAATCCAGCTTGTTCTTCACCAAGCTTTTCTTCCACAATTCTTCTCAACCGTTTCTCAAGTATACTTGCATAGATCTTGCCAGGAACACTCAGTAGGGAAATACCTCTGTAATTCTCACATTCAGTTTTATTTCCCTTTTTATATATGGGTACAATGAGAGCTCTACTCCAATCATCGGGAATTCTTCCCTCTGTCCAGGCTTTCTGAACTATGTAGTGCAGCCACTGTAAGACTCTTATACCACCATACTTCAGCATTTCTGGTCGAATATCATCTACTCCTGCTGCCTTTCCACATTTCAAGCCTTTGATGGCTTTTTCTACTTCAAGTATGGATATGTATTCCTGACTGCATGCCTGGTCAGTGTTTTTTATCACTGTGCTGTTATCACTGCTTGTTTCATTTAGCAGTTTTTCAAAGTAATTACTCCATACTTCAAGGATATCTTTTTCTCCTGTTTTCATTTCACCTTTATCATCTCTAATTCCTTTTACAGCACTCTTTCCTCCATTCCTAAGCTTCTTCAACAACCTCCAGAATATTTTGCCACCTTCTTGATATTTATTTTCTATATTCTTGCCAAAGTCCTCCCATGACTTTTGTTTAGCTAGTTTTACACACTGTTTAGCTTTCTTACATTTGTCTCTGTATTCTGTAAGAGTAAAAGCTGACTTATTTGCCAGGAACTTTTGATATGCTTTCTTCTTTTCCTTCACTGCCTCTTTAACTTCCTGTGTCCACCAGGGAGTTCTGATTTTTTTATATTTGCACACAACCTCACCACATGCCTCTCTGGCAGAATCAATCAATGTTTCCTTCAGAGTTTGCCACTGAATCTCCAAGGTTTGATTCCTGTTCTCAAACTCTTTATTTTCTTTTCAATTATATTTCTGTATTTTAGTCTACAGTTTACATCTGAGAGCTGTTCAACTTTTATTCTCTTTAAAACTTTCTTACATGTTATTCTTTTCAATATGAAATTCAATTTTATCCTGCTCAAGACTAAATAGTGATCACTTCCAATTTCAAATCCTCTGTACACTCTGGTGTCCTGCACCAGGGAGAAAACATCACTATCAACAATAACATAGTCAATGAGACTTTTCTTATTCCTAGCCTCTTCTCTCCATGTGAATTTGTGCACATTTTTATGTTGGAACATGGTGTTAGTAATAACCAGTCCATGTCCTGAGCAGAAATCCAACAGATATTTGCCATTATTATTAGCTTTGCTCTTTTCTCCAAATTTTCCCAAAATATTTTTGTATGTCTCACAATCATTTCCTACTCTACTATTTAGATCCCCAACAAGGACCAACTTTTCCTTTTTCATTGTGTCAGTTGCTTTTTCTAAAGCCTCAAAAAATTCCTCCACTTCTACCTTAGTAGAACCTTCTGTGGGACCATAGGCACAAATAAGTCTCATTGTCCAGTTCCCCATTCTCATATTTGCCCACATTACTCTACTTGAGACTGACTGCCATTCAAGAAGATTAGCCTCGTATTTTGTGTTGAATACTATGGCTACTCCTTCTTTTCCTTGATTGTCATTTCCTGAATATAACATTTTGTATTTATTGCTCAGAAAGATCTCACCAGTTTTGGTCTTTTTTGTTTCAGTCATCCCTATTATGTCGATCTGGTACTTATCTAATTCCTCAGCTAGTTCCATTTCTTTGCCATTCAGGCTTCTTACGTTGATAGTACCGATCTTTAACTCTGGTGATGTTGAGTTGGGGTTTGTTTTCAGATTTGTTCCAGTAGCTGACTTTTCGCTGTTCGCCCTGTTTCCCTGGCGAAAACAACGGGGGCCTTGTTTAACCGGGCGACGCCCCAGCCGGCATGAAATTTTGTCATGTTGTACCATCATTTTCTATTTTGGTTTAACCAATAAGAATACAATTTGGTTGGCTAAATCCCAAATTGCCAGCCCATCCTCGTTCGTTCAGTATCAAAGTAGATACCCAACAGGGTGCACCACGAGAAGGTGAGGATTGGACATTAGGTCAGAAGCCCTGGTCGGTTCTCCGCATTCCTTTAAAGGCTATGTGGAGGTCTCCTCTCAGTTATACAGCTTTGACCCTTAATCACCCCTAATATATATATATATATATCTCCGAAACAAGAAATTTGGAACCCATATCACATCAATGTTGAGTGTTGGCAAGGTGAAAATGTTCCCGTTATTATTTATATATTTCATTTATTAACTAGGGGAGCTATGCCCAACCCCCCGTGTTCCGGTATGGTAGACCAGTTCTCCTTCAATTGTGATAACTCGAAAGGGGGTTCAGCCCCTGAATTCTGATGACTCGAATTTTGAAGACTCGACACTCAGGGTAGCCCCTGAGTTTCAAAACGTTTCGATAAACATGACATAAAAAAGCTTATCATTTTATATATATATAGGGTAGATTTTATTTCATTATTTTTTATTGTTTTGATGAAATACTTTACCTGGAATACTCTTTCCAGTTTCTCTGTGTCATAAAAAGAACTTAAAAATTAGCCTTCAAGATGAAAAAGAAACAGTGCATTCGGGTATCCATCTATCAATATTTGTAGTCCTGAAAAGGACTGTTTTGATGGCCTTGAAAACAAACATTTTTTATTTCATACTGTTCAGAATTTAAAATTCTTGAACAGCGTGGAACACCTTGAAGCAAGGGTAAACACACAAAGCAGTTTTACACTCAGGGCACCAGATTTTTGTTTCTTTTCTGATATTTTTTTTATTACATACATAATATTTGCGTGGAGGTTTTTTTTTTATTAGCCGTTGGTGATAGATTTTCAGGATAATGGTTGGAGTTAGCAGCGTTCAACCTCAGATGTCTGACAGGATTTCCTGTTTTTCTGCTTGCTGAAGAAGGTGCATGTGCATGCAGCAATGCTTTCGCAATTTCTATTCTGTATTCTAGATATGTTATGGTAGACAAACATTTTTTCTTGTACAGGAGGAAACTATTCCAAATAACAAAATCCAAACACTTCAAAATTCAAATAACATGTCCAAACACTTTTTTGTAATATTTTTTATGCTGTTTCCTCATTACAGAGTAGAATGATAGCTGCTGATCGCACCTGTCGACTCAACCCATAGTGTCGTTGTATGCACACACAGCAATGGGTTTTTCTTTCTTCAAACCATGCTTCTCCACGGATTCCGCTGATGGATTGTGCAGGGAAGATAGCAGAAAAACATCTTTTTTGTCTTTCCAACGTAGTGCACTTTCCCTCGCTGATAAGTTCGGATTTCCCCCTTCGATAGCTTTCCTGAAGCCAGATCTGGAGGCATATCTCGCCTTTTTGCATTTACAGTACCATAACTATCTGTAAGATGCTGTAAAAGCAAATCAGCGAGTTCAGGACACATATATAGTAATTATCCATTATAATGCAGTAACCTTTCCCCAGTAAAGGGTCTAGTAACTGCATTACTGCACGCATCGACAAGGGGAGATCCGAATATTTATCGTGCTCGATTACAGTTTGCTTTCCCGTATAAGGTTTGAAATCCCAAAGATATCCACTTTCCGATTCGCAAAGCATAAAAAATTTTACTCCATACTTCGCTTTCTTTTTGGGAATATACTGCTTACATTTCAGTCCACCTTTGAATGGCATAAGGCTTTCATCGATACTCAAGTCTCTCTCAGGAATGTAGAGTGATCTTCATTTTTGACGGATTTTCATCAGAAAATCATAAATTTTGTTGAGGACTGGGCAAGGATGTGTTGCCTGATCGTATTCTTCATTATTCTGAAAATGCAAATACTTCATGATGAGACTGAATTGTTTTTCAGTCATAACATCACGAAACATTGGCGTGTTCAGAATCTAGTCTATAGACCAATACATTTCGAGAGCGGGCTTTCGAAATGTATTTCGAAACTTCGGGTTTTTCACTTTCTTTATTCTGATATTGCATTTGAAGGATGACAGTGATTTTAAATATTAATTTCACCTGTATCCGAATATCACATAATTTCCTGATTTATAATAATCAGGAAATATGTATATTGTCTGATTTATAATTTGCTAATTTATAATAATCACCACATAGTTTCAGTATCGAAAAATTAAAGTTATGTGGAACAATTACTAGAGAAAAATAACGAATTAAATAAAAATTGTACCTATGTTTCATAACAGTTTTCGGGTGTGTGATAGTAATGCAACGGGGGGGGGGGGGTTTAAACTATCAGAGGCGAAATAAAGTTCAATTCTATTGTAAAAATATGGAAATGAAATTTCACATTTGATATACATATTTTGAATGATAATAATAAGCAAATGTATCGCTTACTTTAAAAATTGGAGAATAAAATATCTGAATTATGCAGAAAATATAAATTTAAATCATAACTGTTAATTTCATTTTGAAATGACCAATTATACAAGGAAACCAAGAAAGTGAAAGTACAGATTACTATACAACATGAAGAAAAAATTTAGTAATATGATTAAAGAATTTCATGTTATTCTCTATAAAGCAAAGTTGCTCAAGCGTGTCCTAAAGGAAATCTGTTAAGTATTATTCGATTTTGATGGTTTTGTACAAAAATAAAATTAATATAACCTGGAACGTCGGCATCCGGTTTTCTTTTCTTTTTTTAAAAGAATATTCCAAATAATTATCGTAAATTAATTTCTTCGAGAACAAAGAAAAATCTTTTGTCAAGTAGCGATTAGAAAAAAATTAGCGCCAAAAAATAAAAAATTAAATTGGTTAAGTGAAGAAATTATGCAAGACCTTTATTTTGTCCAGAAATTAAAATTGTATTGTACAATAAAAAGAGAAAACAAAAATATAAATAATTTCTCTATTTTTAGTCTATCATATATAACTAAAATCCAGTTCACCAGCATGGAACAAGAAAGTCCGTTTCTTGTTATAGGCAACTGAGAGGCAGCTATGAACGGGAGATAATCCGATTAACCTTTCTCTTCAGCGTGAGGGTTTATCACACCTTCTAATTGACATGACAGTCAAATTGCACTTCTTATCCAGGTTCTTTAAACAGGAGGGCTGAATCTTATCCAGATTTAGTTGGACGTCTATAGACGTCCTAGCCGGTAGGAAGGTTAACCTTTAAAATTGATCTTAGAGACCTTAGCAACCCTTTTTAGCCAATGGCTACAGCCTGTATAAAATAAATAAAATATTATATGCATTCCCCCCCCCCTATCTGCACCCAACACACAGGATCAAAGTAGTAAAGCCATTCCCATTTCATATGTTAAGGGTACATCAGAAAAAATAGACAAAGTTCTTTACAAATATGATCTCCATGCCACTTTAATTCAACTGGCTACTTTTATTTATTCTCCATTCTCCTAAAGCTGTATGTCCTTTTGAACATCCGGGAGTGTATCAAGTTCCTTGTGCCTGCAAGTTAGTCTGCTTTGGACAGACTGATAGATCAGTTAACATACACCTTGAGGAACATAAAAATTACATCCGTGATCATCTGTATGGCAAGTTGGGATTGCAGACCATGTTCTGGATACTTTTCATATGATCAGATGGTGAAAAACATCTTGATTACATAGAAGTCATTACAAGTCTGAGAGGCTATTCTTAGAATCAGCATCAGCTATGAAGCAATCTCTCAACCTCAGCAATTATGGTTGCATTAATTTACCAACAATCTGGGAGACTATCATTTTAATATCTAATAGCTGGACTTCTCTGAATTAACTTTGTAGTTATCTGATCCACAATGGGTACCATGCAAGGACATTAGGTGTCAGTTACAATTTAAATTATTTCTAAATTTACTTGGTTTAGTGCTGTGTACCTGTCACAATTTCATTGTGCTCTGGTGATGCAGAGTAGAAAACCAGTGAAATATTAAGCGAGTTTAATAAATGTATGTTTTCCTCTTGATGTTAGTTATACCAGTAAAATTTATTATGAAGTCTAGTGGATAGGAGGGATAATGATATGATAGAGACATTATAAGTTGGTAAAGCATTCTTATTAAATTAATGTTGAAGAAATTTTTCATAAAATATTGTAAGAGGGAGGGGTGAGAACAAGAGGTGATCTCCAGAAACTGTATAAGGAGGGTGTGCACAACTTACCAAGAAGCAAATTTTTTGCATGGAGATTGCTGAATGGTAGGAGTACATTTCCTGAGTTTGTGGTATCTGTGGAGAACATGAATATATTTAAAGCACAGTATGATGAGCTGTGTGTATGACTGCAACCTCGCATGATGAGTTTTTGACTCTATGGAGGACTGAGGATGATGATAATTTTTCATAAATGTATGATGAAAGTTTTTGATTCTGCATAACTGATATGTTGCTTAATAAGGTTTCATTATTTTTGACATAATATTAATTAAAATAGTTACATATGATGGCCATTTTATGAACCTTATGTGTATCTTCTGTATTTCCAGTAGAACACCACTATCTTTGGGTCATGGAGGATATCTCATTACTTTGAATCTCATGGCCATCTCTTAATGGTGCTACAAGCAAGCACATCTTTTTCTCCCCTGATGTGATGGTTTTTGATTTTAAATTTCCTTCCAAACCTAAATGGCTTTGTTCATTTTAATGTTACTGAATTTGGAGACCTGCAAAACAAAAACAAATAGTTTTTTTTTATACTTAGTAGATATCAAATATATCAAATTTATATATGCATAAAAAAACTTTACTGATATAACTTATTTCCTACTAACTCTGGCTATTAACTTTTCACACTACCTGCAAATTTCTTATAGTATAAATGTCTTTGTCTGTTTTTCAGGTAAAGAAAATGACTGGTTGAAAATTGTATCTTTTGAAGCTGGATCTCATTATTCATTTCGTAAGCATCCAGAAATAAGCTGTGAACTCATCATGGAACTATTGAAAAAAGTTCAGCATAAAAGCTAATACTTGGAATTTGCTGTGTAAGTATAATATTCTTGTGATTATTCTAATTATTACTGTTACTATTTAATCTCTGTTCCATGTATGTGTGTTCATAAGACTAATTGTGAGAAATTTGTTAGATACACTTACTTTGCTTATCAATTTCTGGTTAATCTTTGCACATAGATTCTTCAGATTCTTTTCACACTTCAATCCCTTGAAAATATATTGTTTTTACCTTGTATAATACACATCTTGTACCATTTGTTGGTTCTTTGTCTTCTCCCATCTCAGTTCCTGTTATTCTATGAAAAATCTCTACAGCTATGTAATAAACTTCTCACACTAATATTATTTTGGTTATCTCTATGCTTTTCTGCATTACATTGAAATTCAGACTAATACACTCTCAGTTACATATCTACATGTAATGAAAATTGTTTTTCTGATTAAATTACTTGCATGTATGCATAATTAAATATTTCTTTTAAAAATATTTAAAGATGAAAGGGAACACGCTGCATTCAGGTTAAACAGGTTGTCAGGATCAGATTTTCAATTTAACACAAATAGTTGAGAAATACTGGGAATATAACAAGGATTTGTATTTCAGTTTTGTGGATCTGGAAAAGGCATATGACAAGATGCCAAGAGGAAAGCTCTTCCAAACACTACAGTTATATGGTGTAAATGGCACATTTAACATCAAGATGGTTTAATGTTAAATTAGGTGTGTGACAAAGGTGCACATTATCTCCACTGTTATTCATTATGTATGGGATTATTATGAAGGAAACTGGTATTAAACCTGATATTAAAATTTGGGATGTTAATCTTATGCTCTTTACTTTATATACATGTTATAGTGTACTTCTAAATAAATCTAGTACAGGTTTGCAAGATTCCCTGACTAAATTGAGTAACTGTTGTCATAAATTTTTGGTATGAAAATTGGCAATAAAAAGACGCAGACCTTACATATACTCAGAAACATTGAAAACATTAACTTTATCATGAATGGAACAAGTAAAGTGGATTGAACACATAGAAACAATGGACAGTTCAAGACTACCCAAAAAAATACTCTGATACCACCTAGCTGGCAGATATGGAGGTCAAGGACAACCAAAGAAAAGATGGAATGAGACCGGAACAGACCACTGGGCCTAAATCCCTTAAAGGATGATAATGATTATGATGATGATAGAACAAGTAAAACTTTTCAGCAATATAGGCATGATTTTTAGTGAGGATGGCAAATTAAATATGGAAATAAATACATGTGGCAGGGGTGCTTAAGGATCAAAGCTGTATAACTGAGAGAAGACCCCCACATAGCCTTTAAAGGAATGCGGAGAACTGACCTAATGTTCAATCCTCACCTTCTCGTGGTGCACCCTGTTGGGTATCTACTTGGATACTGAACAAACGAGAATGGGCTGGCAATTTGGGATTTAGCCGACAAAATTGTATTCTTATTGGCTTAAACCAATACCGAAAATGATGGTACAACATGACAAAATTTTATGCTGGCTGGGTGGGAGTCGCCCGGTTAAACACGGCCCCCGTTGTTTTCACCAGGGAACCAGGGCGAACAGCGAAAAGTCAGCTACTGGAACAAATCTGAAAAAACACCACAACTCAACATCACCAGAGTTAAAGATCAGTATTATCAACATAAGAAGCCTGAATGGCAAAGAAATGGAGCTAACTGAGGAATTAGATAAGTACCAGATCGACATAATAGGGGTGACTGAAACAAAAAGGCAAAAACTGGTGAGATCTTTCTGAGCAATAAATACAAAATGTTATATTCAGGAAATGACAATCAAGGAAAAGAAAGAGTAGCCATGGTATTCAACACAAAATACGAGGCTAATCTGATTGAATGGCAGGCAGCTTCAAGTAGAGTGATGTGGGCTAATATCAGAATGGGGAATTGGTCAATGAGACTTATTTGTGCCTATGGTCCCACAGAAGGTTCTACCAAGGTAGAAGTGGAGGAATTTTTTGATGCTTTAGAAAAAGCAGCTGACACAATGAAAGAGAAAACGTTGATCCTTGTTGGTCTAAATAGCAGAATAGGAAATGATTGTCAGACATACAAAAATATTTGGAGAAAAGAGAAAAGCTAATAATAATGGCAAATACCTGCAGGACATGGACTGGTTAATATTATTAATACCATGTTCCAACATAAAAATGTGCACAAATTCACATGGAGAGAAGCAAGGAATAAGAAAATTCTCATTGACTATGTTATTGTTGATAGTGATGTTTTCTCTCTGGTGCAGGACACCAGAGTGTACAGAGGATTTGAAACTGGAAGTGATCACTATTTATTCTTGAGCAGGATAAAATTCAAGTTCATTTTGAAAAGAATAACATGTAAGAAAGTTTTAAAGCGAATAAAAGTTGAGCAGCTCTCAGATGTGAACTGTAGACTAAAATACACAAAGATTATTGAAGAAAACATGAAAGAGATTGAGAACAGGAATCAAACCTTGGAGATACAGTGGCATGCCTTGAAGAAAGCCCTGATTGATTCAGCTAGAGAGGCAAGTGGTGAAGTTGTCTGCAAGGATATAAAAATCAGAACTCCATGGTGGACACAGGAAGTTAAAGAGGCAGTGAAGGAAAAGAAGAAAGCCTATCAAAGGTTCCTGGCAAATAAGTCAGCTTGTTCTCTTAGAGAATACAGAGACAAATGCAAGAATGCTAAACACTGTGTAAAACTAGCTGAACAAAAGTCATGGGAGAACTTTGGCAAGAATATAGAAAATAAATATCAAGAAGGTGGCAAAGTATTCTGGAGGTTGTTGAAGAAGCTTAGGAATGGATGAAAGAGTGCTGTAAAAGGAGTTAGAGATGATAAAGGTGACATGAAAACAGGAGAAAAAGATATCCTTGATGTATGGAGTAATTACTTTGAAAAACTGCTAAATGAAACAAGCAGTGATGACAGCACAGTGGTAAAAAAACACTGACCAGGCATGCAGTCAGGAATACATATCCATACTTGAAGTAGAAAAAGCCATCAGAGGCTTGAAATGTGGAAAGGCAGCAGGAGTAGATGATATTTGACCAGAAATGCTGAAGTATGGTGGTATAAAAGTCTTACAGTGGCTGCATTGCATAGTTCAAAAAGCCTGGACAGAGGGACAAATTCCCGATGATTGGAGTAGAGCTCTTATAGTACCCATATATAAAAAGGGAAATAAAACTGAATGTGAGAATTACAGATGTATTTCCCTACTGAGTGCTCCTGGCAAGATCTATGTAAGTATACTTGAGAAACAGTTGAGAAGAATTGTGGAAGATAAGCTGGGTGAAGAACAAGCTGGATTCGGGCCAAATAGAGGCTGTCAGGATCAGATCTTCACTTTACGACAAATAGTCGAGAAAGCTTGGGAATTTAACAGAGATCTTTATTTAAGTTTTGTCGATTTGGAAAAGGCATATGACAAGGTGCCAAGAGAGAAGCTATTCAATATGCTACAGTTATATGGTGTCGATGGGGCATTATATCAAGCAATATTTAGTCTTTATTTGAATTGTAAATCAGCAGTTAGAATTGAAGGAAGTACAGGAAGATCATTTAATGTTAAATCTGGTGTGAGACAAGGATGTACATTATCTCCTCTGTTATTCATTATCTATATGGATCACATTATGAAGGAAAGTGGTATTAAACATGATATCAAAATTGGAAATGTTAATGTCAGCTCTTTGCTTTATGCGGATGATGTTATACTTCTAAATAAATCCAATACAAGTCTGCAAGATTCTCTGACTAAATTGAATAACTGTTGTAATAGATATGGCATGAAGGTCAGCAATAAAAAGACAAAGACAATGAAAATAGGCAGAATCATTGAAAATGTCAACTGTGTTGTGAACGGAGAACCTGTGGAACAAGTAAAACATTTCAGCTATTTAGGTACGATTTTTACTGAAGATGGTAAATTATATATAGAAATAGACAACAGAATCAGCTGGTATGGTGGGAAGTCAATTGAATAAATTCATATGGAAGAAGAGGGAAATTAGTCGGAACACTAAATTAGCTGTATACAAGACAGTGTTCAAACCAGTTTTAACTTATGGATCTGAGAGCTGGGTCAGAAGTAAGACACATGACCAAAGACTAGTGACCGCTGATATGAGAGTCCTGAGAAAGATTACAGGCGTGAACAGATGGCATCAATGGCAATATCATATTAAAAACGAGGATATTAGGAAAGAACTTGACATTGTCAGCATCCAGGAATGCATTAGCAGAGCTAATCTCAGGTGGTATGGTCACTTAAACAGAATATGCGAAGAAAGATTAGCAAAACAAGTGTTCTCTGCCAAGTTGTCAACAAAACGACCCAGAGGAAGACTAAGATATAGGTGGATTGATATGGTACAAAGTGCTTTAGATGATAGAAATATAAGATCTGATAATGTTGGAGTCTTGACAAGTAACAGACTGATTTGGAGGAAAATTGTAGATAGGAAGTTAGTAATGATGTAATTTTTTTCATGTAGTACTATCATATCCTGTACACCCCTTGAGGGTACATGGCAAGAATATAGGTGGATTGATATGGTACAAAGTGCTTTAGATGATAGAAATATAAGATCTGATAATGTTGGAGTCTTGACAAGTAACAGACTGATTTGGAGGAAAATTGTAGATAGGAAGTTAGTAATGATGTAATTTTTTTCATGTAGTACTATCATATCCTGTACACCCCTTGAGGGTACATGGCAAGAATTTGATGATGATGATACATGTGGCTTCCAAATCGATCAACATACAAAAACAGACATACTACTCTTTGTTGATGATCAGATCATCTTTGGAAAGACTGAAGATGAACTACAGAAATCAATTTATAATTTAAATAATAATATACAACAGTATGGCCTAGAAATGTCAACAGAGAAAACTCAAGTCATGACTTTTTATGGAAATAACCCTGTGAGAAGTAAAATAGTAATAAATAATAAAATAATTGAGAAAGTTAATAATTTCTAATACCTAGGCTGTAAACTGTCTTACATAAATGAAATAGATATTGTTTTTAAGATGACAAGCTTTATAAAAATCACTGGAATAATTAACAGAACCTTTAAACCTAACTACATACAGAAACACACAAGACATAGAGTCTACAAAACAATAGCCAAACCTACACTATTATATGAAAATGAGATCTGTACTTTTGCAGAAAAAGACACACAGAGAATTCACGCAGCAGAAATGAAATTCCTTAAGAAAACAGTAAATCTTACTCTATTAGATAAAAAAAAGAAATAGTGAAATAATTAAAAATCTCAAAATCGATTCATAACAAACTCAATGATCAAATATAGTAAAAACTGGCTAGACCATATAGCAAGAATGCAGAGAGAAGGGCTACCAAAAAAGATCTTAATATATAATCCTAGAAGAACAAGGAATAGGAGAGGACCAATAAGAAGATGGACCGAGTCTGGAATAGGCCACGTGGCCTAGAACCTAGATAGGAAGATGATGACGACGACAATAAATAACAAAATTAGAAAGGCTGGTATGATAGGAAGTCAACTGAATAAATTTATGTGGAATAAGAAAGAAATTAGTCAAACACTAAATTATCTGTAAGACAGTATTCAAACCAATTTTAACTTATGAATCTGAGAGTTGGGCTAGAAATAAAACTCTTGACTTAAGACAAAGACCACAGATATGAGGATTCTGAGAAAGATTAGGGGACTGAACAGATGTAATCAATGGCAGTAGCATATTAAAAATGAGGATATTAGGAAAGAACTTGACATTGTTGGCATTCAGGAATGTGTTAGCAGAGCTAATCTCAGGTGGTATAGCTACTTAAATAGAATAGGAGAGAAAAGGTTAGATAAACAATCATTTCAGTATTCATTACAGTAAAATTATAGAGACTACAACTTGTTAGGAATGATTACTTTAATTTCACCCTTCATATTAAAGTCATCATCTGAAGTATACACATAAAACCTCTGGCAAAAAGTATCTGATCAACTGTAACACTAAAATTGTATATATATTAGGATTTGTTTTTCCTCAATACATAAATTTTGTACAGTTTGAACAGTTATGAATATAAATAAGCTTAACAAAGAAATAAAATGTATTACAAAAAATATTTTTTAGTTATTTTAATCAGAAATTAGGTGAATGGAAAATCAAACACTGAAGAAAAAAGTCTGTGATCATTTTTTGATTGGAAGATATTATTATTATTATGGGCAACTTCAAGGAGTCACACTCATCGAGGGAGACCCTAACATCATGTAAAGAGCAAATATTCAACATTCACACAGTATCTATCATACCTTGCCTTGAACTCATTACAGTCATGGCAGCTTATTCCACTCATTTACCACTCTCCAAGTAAAAATCCTAGCTCTAACACCCCTGCTAACCACACTCTTGCCCGGTTTCCTTGTTCTCAAAAATATCCTCTGAATTAATCTTGTAGAAACCCTTCAGTAATTTGAATGTCTCAATCATATCACCCCTTTTCCACCTATCAACCAATTTCTGCAACCCACAAATCTTCAACCTATTCTCATAAGGTTCATTCCATAGACCTGCTATCGTCTTGGTCACTCGCCTCTGGATCCTCTCCACCTCCTCCCCATCAAGAAGAAACCCTGGTGCCCAAATCTGGGCACAGTAGTCAAGATGAAGTCTTATCAACGCTCGAAACAGAGGAACAATAACTTGCTTGTCTCTGCTCGTCAAAGTATCCTTCAGTAACCAAGTGATTTGATGAGCTGATTTAGCCACTTTTGCAATGTGCCCCCTAAACTTCAACTCCCTATCCACCACCAACACTCCCAAATCTCTGGCCTCGTCAATCTTCTGGAGCACAGTTCCACCAATGTAGTATATTGCTGCTAATCTTTTCACCCCAAAATGCATAACCTTACATTTTGTCACATTAAATTGACATCCATTCTCCTTAGCCCAGAACTCCAATCTATCCAAATCATCCTGCAAAATTTTGACATCATGTGCATTCTCTATTGCTCTACCCAACTTTGCATCATCAACAAAAAAATGAACAGTTCCTCTCAGATCCTTTCCTATATCGTTAATGAACAAATTAAATAGTAGTGGTCCAAGAACAGACCCCTGCGGCACACCACAAGTCACAGGCCTTCTTTTGGACTCTACTCCTGAATAAACTACTCTCTGATATCTCTCCATCAACCACCCTCCTTTCCATCTCACTAACCATATATCCATCCCCCATATGCTGCAGTTTACTGATTAGAATTCCATGTGGTATCCTGTCGAAGGCCTTAGCAAGGTCCAGCAGTATCACTGTAAACCCATTACCCTTATCCATTTCAGCCATCACTGTGTTATAAAATGTCAGCAAGTTACTGAGGCATGATCTACCCTTCACAAAACCATGCTGTCCCCAATATAGTATCCCATTTTCATCTATCCATTCCTGTATTTTTCTCTTGACTACTTTTTCCAAGACCTTGACAGCGACTCCTGATATGCTGATCGGTCGGTAATTTGCAACAGCAGTCTTGGAACCTCCTTTATGTATCCAGTCACTTAACTCAGTATTCAGTTATTCCTCCTTTAGCCCGAATGATGGCTTTCATCCTTTGTAGCATGGACTCAATAAGCTTTTGACAGTCAGTTGGCAGAATTTCACTCCTGCTTTCCTTGATTGGTTGATGTAATTCAACGACATTTGTGGGCCTTGTGGTGTCGATTTTTTGCTTTAAAATATTCCAAACATTTTTGATTGAATTAAGGTCTGGAATATTCGAAGGCCAAGTCATAGTTTTAAGTGGAGTTTTTCCATTGTTTTGCAGGTTCATGATTCGTCCTGTGCAGTGACAAGATGCATTATCATATTGAAAAATGAAGTCATTGGAATCATGGAACCATTCAATACTAGAACCATAAAATGCTTTAAAAGTTTTTTGTAGACTTTGGAGTTGACTGTACTTAGCACAATACATAGTTTTCCAGCACCTTGCGATGTCATGTAATCCCAATTGGCAAATGATGGTGAAAATTTATTGCACTCATCGAAGGACTTTTCACCAACCCTTCTCCATAGAAAGGTACCATTATTATCACTCGTTCCAAAACAAATTCGAGATTCGTTACTAAAAATGACTTTTTTTCAGTCATTTTTCCAGTTAAATGATTTTTACACCATTGGAAATGTGTTTTTTTTTGTGTTGCCTTGTCAAAAGGTTTCATTTTTGCTTTGCAAAAGTGAAATACTTGACCATTTAGCCAATTTTATACTGTGCATCACTTACCTTCACTATGAAGTTCTACCATGCATCATTAAGTTGTTTGGATGTTGAATGTCACATGGTCTTCGCAAGTTCATCCTGTTTTCTGTGCTCTCTGCATGAGGTGGCATTGGGACATCCACTTCAAGGCATGCTTTTTACACTTATTAGTCAAACGATATTTTTTTTCCAAATGTCACATACAACTTTGAGCACATTTTAGTAATCTATCTGCTTTTGTCTTTGAGACATTAGATTACATTAGGAAAGAAAATTTGTCCTGTAAAAGAAGAATTGTGTCATTGATTGGGACATTTGTGAAAAGGGCAGAGACTTCAAAACTGACCAGTAAATAACTTTTTTTCTAATGCTATGCCTTTAATTTTGTTTACAAGGTGTTGTATGTTTTTAAAATAGGAGTGTAGATGCCCTGGTTACAGGCAAATTCATCGAAAGACAATTCATCGAAGAAGCAATTCGCCGAATGACAATTTAACGAATGGCAATTCGTCGAATGACCAATTCCTCAAATGACAATTCATTGAACGACAATTCGTCGAAAATGCAATTCATCGAAAAAACAATTCACCGAAAAATTTTCGATGAATTCTTTCATAATTCATCGAAAAGTTATTTTTCTTGCAAACTATTGTTTAGAAAATGTTCAGAAACAATACAGAACGTTACTCATAATACATACAACACATGGAAGTGGTCATTGAAACGTAATAATTATTTTCTTGCATTTTAGAGCATTTAATGTAAGTGTACATCCTGCTTCATTGTATAGTTAGCGATTTATCTGTAGGGAAGACAGGAGTACCACATGCACTTATCTCCCGAATAACCTCGAAAACATGTAATTGCAGTTAATAAGGGGAGGAATAGGCTAAGAAATTCGCTCTACCAAATTTTGTCACAATAAGTCTAGTCGATTGAAATTAAAAATTTCATTAAATTTCATCCAGCCAGAGCGAAATTGCTAATATCATTTAGGAACTTCTTTACGGAAATGTCATGATAAAAGTGATCCATTACGAACTAAAACTGAACCGTGCATTCAGCTTCTTGTTCTGAAAACTTCTGCGAATTCTGCTAAGTCTGCGAGTTATTGTAATACATAATTTCGACGCTTTTCTTTGTAGCCCCGAATATAGCTAAACTGAAAACTGGAACGGTTCGACATTTTTTTGTAAAAGTTTCAAATACGGAATCCAAATAAATTTTTTTCATTAATAAATGTAATAAATAAATAAATTTACTGAACGTAAGTTAGTAGGCCTAATACTGAGATGACTAGGCTTTTCCTCCTGGAAATAGGCAAATCGAACAAGAAAAACAATAAGAATCGATATTGTTCTGTAATTATTCCTTAGTAAAGCAGCATTGCTATACCAACAATCATTATATTGAGGAGGATGAGGGAAAATAGTATTAATCATTAATATTACTACTACTAATAATAATAATAATAAATTGATTCTTTGATGTAAATATTTTTCACAATATAATAATAAAATATACAGGAATTCAGAGTAAAAATATTGGAAAACTTGAAAAAAAATCATTCCTGAAGATTTTTCAATCATGTTTCACTTATTTACTCCTGTTTCTGTTATTCCTCAACGACAGGAGTGCCACATGCACTTATTTCCCGAATAACCTCGAAAGCAAGTAATTGCAGTTAATAAGGGAAGGAATAGGCTAAGAATACTAATGAGTATATGTGTGGGTATATTTCTGGGTTTTGAGGAGGTGATCGGTGCAGTTTGTTAAAAAAAAAAAAAAAAAAAAAAAAAAAAATGGTTAAAATATTCTCTAGGAAAGAAAAATAATAAAATAAGGAATGACGAATAAAGAGTCTTAAAAAACAAACCTGTAAACCTTTTAGAAGCATACTCTAAATCTGGTGTTATATTTGAGAAGCGGTTAGAAGTCTTATTAGAGTTTTGAAGGATGCCAGTGGTCGGAAGATCACAGTTAGAAAGCACAGTGCTAAAGGAAATTATTATTATTATTATTATTATTACGGGTATCTCCATGGAGTCAGTAGACTCATCGCGGGAGACCCAAACTAGCAAAACAATATCTGTCATATCTCTTCTTGAATTCATTTACAGACGAAGAGCTCACAACTAAGTCAGGCAATGAATTCCACTCATTCACCACCCTCCAGGCAAAAAACCTTGTTCTGACACCTTTGTTAACCACACTCTTCTTTAATTTCCAGAGATGACCTCTTGTTCTTCCATCACTATCACACAGCTGAAACATTTCCCCTGCATCAATCCTATAAAAACCTTTTAGTAATTTGAATGTTTCTATCATATCCCCTCTTCTTCGCCTATCAACCAATCTCTGCAATCCACAAGCTCTCAATCTATCAATGTAGGGAGTATTTTTTATATCACTCACCAACTTGGTCACTCTTCTCTGAACCCTCTCCACAGCCTCCTGATCTCCAAGGAATCCAGGTGACCAGACCTGAGCACAGTAATCCAAATGTGGAAGTATCAATGCTTTATAAAGGGGAATAATAACCTCTTTATCTCTAGATGTCAGTGTGTTCCTCAACAACCAAGTAATCCTATGTGCAATCTTGGACACCTTAGCAATGTGTCCTCTGAACTTCATCTCCCTATCTACCAATACCCCTAAGTCCCTAGCCTCATCAATCTCTTGGAGTACCTTTCCATCGATGTAGTACACAGCTGGTAATCTTTTAATCCCAAAATGCATGACTTTACACTTTTCCACATTGAACTGACATCCATTTTCTTTTGCCCATTTTACCAGCTTATTTAAATCCTCCTGCAAACTTTCAACATCAGCTTGATTTTTTATTGCACTACACAACTTTGCATCATCAGCAAACAACTGAATATCTCCCTTTAAGCCATTTCCTATATCATTTATATACAAATTAAACAACATTGGCCCAAGCACAGAGCCCTGAGGTACACCACTGGTCACCTGCCTCATTCTGGACTCGGCTCCTCCATACACCACCTTATGGTATCTCTCCCTGAGCCATTCTCCTATCCATATCACCAATTTAATATCCATTCCCATCTGCTCCAATTTGCGTAACAGTGTTCTATAGGGTATCCTGTCAAAAGCCTCAGCAAAATCCAGAAGTACCACTGTGTAGCCAGTTCCTTTGTCCAACTCGGATGTTATTCTATTATGAATAGTTAATAGATTGCTAAGGCAGGATCTACCTTTAACAAAACCATGTTGGCCTCTATAGAGTATCATATCCTGATCCACCCATTCTTGAATTTTGTCTTTAACCAATTTTTCCAATACTTTTACCACTACTCCTGAGATGGTGATTGGTCTGTAATTCAATACCGCAGTTTTAGAGCCACCCTTATGCAAAGGAACCACTTTGCCTAACTTCCACTCCCTAGGGACCATACCAGAGTTCAAACTTAAATTAAATATCCAGGTAAGAGGGGTTGACAATTCATTTGCACATTCACGCAACACCCGAGCTGATATTCCATCTAAGCCTACCGCAGTGTTTGCATTTAAGTTTTGCAATATATTTAATACCTCTGATTCTTTAGCTTCAATTCTCACATTAGGTATTGCTATAGGTATAGAGATATCCTCACTTGGGTGATAGACTTTTGAGAAGTGATCACACAGTAACTCGACTATTACATCTGATTTTGTCACCTCAATACCATCAGCACCCACTAAGGTTATCCTTCCGAAGTCATTCTTCCTCTTACTTGCCACATAGCGGAAGAACTCTTTGGGATTACCCTTGATCTCTTTGGCTAAGGTCTTCTCATAATCTGATTTAGCTTTTCTTACTATGCTGGTAACCTTCCTAGCTTGAGCCTTGTACTGCTCATGGGTGTCCTGATCGCCCTTCTCCTTGTAAATTCTCCATAACATTTTCTTTTTTTACAGTTCAAGCTTGATACTACTGCTCATCCATCTAATGCCTGCCTTGTTTGACCTCCTGACCATAGGGACACAATCTGATATTGCTTTCCTCAGATACCCGCTGATTTTATCCCAAGCACTGCTAACATCTTTCCCTTGCAATATGTTTTGCCATGGGATGGCTGCAAGCTCACTCCGAAGCTTGTTATAATTGCCTAACCTGTAGTTCCGTACATACCCCTTCTTAATAGAAAAATCTTAATAGAAAAATTGGAATTGGGTTGAGTTGTTTTGAATTAAGGAAGAAGCAACTGGCCTTAAATCCCTGCATGTTTTTCCAATTCGGTTTGCTTGTTTTTCGGCAAAGAAAAACCAAGTTTCAGAGAGGAAAAAACCTTCATCCTCGTATGAGACAGGCTAACTCACCTTCAGGTTAAACGCCCTGATAAAGGCGCTTGACATCCTTGATAAACGTAGGATGCTATAAATTTTAAATGCTGATATTTAGAATTTATGATCAGAGATGGTGAAGCCTAGATTAATATCATGGCTTTTAAGACGTCATTAAAAGAGTTTTTTTTAGGGGAAGGGGCAGAAAAATATGCTACTGCACATGGCGACAAAATTTCTAGGGCCAGTCCTGGTGAATATGGTGTTTGAGGTAGATATTGAAATCTCAAGTCGTATATTGTCTGTTGGATTTCATAAGCAGGTGCATTGTTATGCAAAAGCAACACGCCTTTGCTTAGTTTCTCGAACCGATTTTCCTTCAATTCCTTCAGAGCTGCTGTAAGAGTTTCACCTTTCTTGAGGTAAGGTAAGGATTACACCATCAATATCCTAAAAGACAGTGGCAAGAACTTTCCCTGCTGAGTGTTTGGTTTGAAACTTCTTTGGCCATGGAGAACCTTGGTGTCTCCACTCCATTGACTGTTGTTTGTTCTCTGGGTCATAGTGATGAAGCCATGTTTCATCAACGGTTAGAATATGAGCTAAAAATTTTCACGAGGATGAAATCCCTTTATGAAATGTTCTTTTAACATCTCAACTGTACCCGCCTCAGTGGATATCATTCACTGCAACCAGTATGCCCTGCCAAAAAATCGCTTTCCGAACGAAGTAGGATAAATAGTAGTTATAAATAGTAGGATAATAAAAAGATATATACCTCTCAAAATAATCCAAAACAAAACAAAAAAAAAAAAAAAAAAAAAAATTGCACACACATCTTCGCCCCCACATGCCTTATAATTCATTTTTCGGTGAACTGTATTTTCGATGAATTGTGATTTTTCGATGAATTGTCTTTTCGATTAACTGCTCATCGGTGAATTGCTTTTTCGGGGAATTGTCTTTCGATGAATTGTTTATTCGGTGAATTGCTTTTTCGATGAATTGTCTTTCGGTAAACTGTTTTTCGCTGAACTCTCCGGATACCAGATGACCTACCAACTCCTTGAGTGTTGACACTAGTTTCTTGGGTAGATGATAATTGGGCTGTCAGCACCTTTAACTATTGGCCGAAATGGTACTTTTTTTTTCTTGTGAATCTTGGGCAAACCATATATTTCCAGGGAACAAGCATAGTGAAGAAGTAGTTTTTTAACTGTATCCACAGGCTGGGATGTGACTGATTTAAGTAATTCTGTTTTCTTTTTAATCTGATTACTTGGGTTATAGTTCACAAGTTGATAAGTTCTATTGTCTGAGACTAACTGATTCATTTTGTCTAGGTAAGTTGTTTGGTTTAAAATAACCATTGCACTGCCTTTCAACTCTAGTGATTGCAACGTCCTGCCTTGCTTTTAAAATTTTACATCTGCCAATTCAGATTTGGTTAGGTTGCTAGTTATTGTTTTAATATTATTTAAAACTATTCAAGGTTTCTAATTGTATTTTATCAGCTATGATAAAATACAGTTAGAAACCTTGAATATGATATATAATATAATATGGTAAATAGAAACCTCAATATGGTATATAAAATCCAATTTGTTAACACCCCTGGAGGCCATAGCAAAGTTTAAGCCTTTACTAAGTTGCGAGCGTCTGTCATTGTTTAGGGGAGTGGGTAGAAAGGTTTATCACATGACTGTTCATTGAAGGAAGTTGGTGGTTCCTGTTATCACTTGTTATCCTCTCTTGTTAGTAGTTGGCTGTTCTTGTTATATTTGGCTTGATGATGAGAAATTTAAATTTGTCTGTTGGCTATTTAAATATTGCTGATCTTTAAGTCTGAAATTTGGATATAAGTTTTATTTTATTTGTTTTCAGAATATGTTGAGCTGAATTGTCAGTAATCCTCTCAAGTATATCCCAAATATATGGATTTAAATATCTTAAAAGTTCCGATTTTAAATTTAGAACCTGATTAAGTTTTTCCTAACAATGTCAAGTTCTTTCCTAATATCCTCATTTTTAATATGATACTGCTCTTTTCATAAATGTCCCAATGAATGATACAATTCTTCTTTTTCAGGACAAATTCTTCTTCTTATTGTTATTATTACATAACATCTCCGGGGAGTCCAAATACTCGTTGAGGGAGGGCACCTAATCTACAGCTCTCAGTCTTCATCACTCCACTAACCACAACTACCTTCATCATCTACTGCTGACCACCAC
Source organism: Typopeltis vanoorti (assembly GCF_054136105.1). Taxonomy (NCBI): domain Eukaryota; kingdom Metazoa; phylum Arthropoda; class Arachnida; order Uropygi; family Thelyphonidae; genus Typopeltis; species Typopeltis vanoorti. The sequence goes on along the minus strand of NC_143573.1, from coordinate 61,472,920 downwards.
CACTATTTTCACAGACAATCACAAACATCCATGCCCAGCCAGCTGAGTTGTTTCCTGCCTGATATCTCAGTGCTCTTTGCTCATGTACTATGTTCTGGCTGTTTTGTGGCAAAATACTTTTTACCCGCAAAAAGAAGACACAGCCATGGGCTAACTGTTATCCTCCCCCCCCCCCCCAATTACTAACTTTTATATGGAAGCTTTTAAGCAACAGATTCTTTACTTTAAAACCCAAGTCTAGCTTAGACATGTTGATGCTGTTTTTGTGCTAGACATTAGACACTTTTCTCAACCACATAAACCAACAACACAAATGCATAGAATTCACAACTGAAATTGAAAGTAAGAACACGCTTCCTTTTCTAGATACACTTGTCACGTGTCTTCCTTCCGGGAGTCTTTCCTTCACTGTTTACCGTAAGCCTACACATACTGGCCAATATATACACAGAAACCCTTACCACCACCCAACACAAAAACTAGGTGTCATTAACATAATAAAAAATAGGGCTTTGAAGATTTGCTCCAGTGAACAAGCACTTGAACATGAATTAAAATTTAATAGCAATACCTTCCTGAAAAATGGCTACAGCTAAAATATCATACTATCAACAAAATTCTTCACAAGGCTCCACTTAAAAACAAAAATAAACTAGATTACCATAAAACTGTAGTAGCCATTCCATATATTAAAGGAATATCAGATAAAATAACAGAATATACTACAGAAGTACAATCTTAATGCCATCTTTAAACCTCCTGCAAAATTAAAGAACATATTCAACTCATCCAAGGATCCACTTCTTCTGCTGGCCCACCCTGGAGTATACCATATTAATTGTACCTATAATTTGTCCCATAATTTGCACAATTACTATCCAAAAAAAAGGAACATAAGCAGCACATTAAATTTAATAAGTATGTTAAATCTCTTTCTGATCACCCTGAATAACACTACATAGAATTGACTGGAAAGGCACTTGTTTACATCACACCAAAATGTGGTATGAGCATAAATTTAAGAAGGCCTGTGAAATTCTTATCAGCCACCCTAATCTTAACAATAATGGGCATTTAAAAATCCCAAGAATATAGATGACACATATTCCATCCACTTAACCTTTTGGTCTAAGAGTTAATTATAATTTGGACTATAAGTAATCTAGGATCTTAATTTGTGTATATAACAACACTTATGTTAAATTATGGATTAGGCCACCACTTTTGCTGTATTAAAACGATATATGTTCTTTGCTGATGTTATAAATAGAATATAGCTTTGATGTAGTTACTTTTTTTCTCACTAGAGGTCAGGCCAGTAAAAAATCATTCTCACTTTAGCATGCTGTTTGAAATGTAATATAGCTTGTCTTTGTATATATATATGTGTATACTCCAGATGATGACCTTAATGTGAAGGTCAAAATGTTGGGAAATTAAAGTAATTATTCCTAACACAGTTGTAGTCTCTATAATTTTACTGAAATGAATGCTGATCACCATGTAAGACTAAAGGGAAAGGATTAGCTAAGCAAATGTTCTTTGCCAGGATGGCAGGAAAAAGACCAAGAGGAAGACCAAGATGTACTTGGATTGATACAGTAAAAGTGCCTTAGAAGACAGAAATATAAGATGATAATGTTAGCATCTTGACAGATAGATTAATTTGGAGAAAATTTGTCAATTGGAAGTCAGTAATGATGTAACTTTTTCATGTAGTATTATCATAACATCCTCTACGCCTCCCTCTTGAGGGTACGTTTCAGGAACTTGATTATGATGAAAGATGAAATAATCTTTATATAATCATTACTTCATATGTTGAAATCTGTTTTTTGTTGCTGGTATCACTTGTAAATCAACACATGATATAAATTTTCAAATGTAATCTTTTTATTCATTTGAAGTATTTTTTTAATAAGAAGCTATTTTGCAAAATACCCCAGTATTTTGAGAAGCTATTTTGTTTTTTAATTCAGAATCTAATTGAAAAAAAAAAAAAAAAAAAAAGTAAGATAAAAGAAACTAGCTGGTTTCTTTTATCTTGCAAAAGAATTTATCTTTTATTTCTGTATCAATAATGAATTTAGTTTAATCCTTTATCCCAGTGAGAGCAAACAAAGTTTGCACCTGAAAATATCTTCAGGACTGAATATAGTATTGTACTAACTTACCTGGGTAAGTAGTGCAACACCAAGGCAACTCGTAGCAAAGGTAGAGCAAGCTACCAACACTCCTAACCCAGTATCTCCCATAATGCAAAACACATTTCCTAGTGGATATGTATACTTTAATGCATAACAGTATACATATCCACTAGGAAATGTGTTTTGCATTACATGGGAGATACTAGGTTAGGAGTGTTGGTAGCTTGCTCCACCTTTGCTACGAGTTGCCTTGGTGTTGCACTACTTACCCAGGTAAGTTAGTACAACACTATATTCAGTCCTGAAGATATTTTCAGATGCAAACTTTGTTTGCTCTCACTGGGATAAAGGATTAAACTAAATTCATTATAGTCTAACCTAGTGATAAATAAATGTTCTGTATCAATGTTTCTTATATTTTTCTTTGATATTCTATGAACTTAGCTAAAGACCTCGCATTGCACTCTCAAGTACTTATCTTAATTAAATACAAGTAAAATAAAAAGAAGGATATTATTTGGTCTAGTGATTCAATCATAAAACATGCCATAGCTATTAGTTCGAGTTTTCCTGGAGCAAAAATAAATATAATAAATGCAATTGAAAACAAAAAAAAATAAAGCAAAAGATGTAATTCCAGTAGGTACAAATGATTTCACTAGCAATCAGTTCGATATGATGAAAATACAGTAAAACCCCGTTTTTACGTTCCCACAATTTAATTTTTCCTGCCATTTACATCATTTTCCGTTGGTCCCGTCTTAAGGCCTATTCTTACGATATATTGTTTTCCCACCATTAACAACTTGATGTGGACGTTATTTCCAGTGATTTGTGTTTTTTTATCAGGTGGCAACACTGATTTTCGAATCAATTTCCTCTCATTCAAATCGATTTCTGCAGAAATCTGCGCATTTCTGTTCCCAGATGGCATTACTTTCAGCTGTAGTTTTGTTTCCACCATCATGGTGACTTGCATGCTTGCAGCAGTGATGAATGATAACTTGATTTTTCAATCACAGTACAAATTGATATTGCAGAATTTCTGGTACGTAATTTAGCATGTGATAGTTGCGGTGGTGGATGATCGATGTTAGTAACATGGAGAAAAAAGACAGAAAATGTATTTCGGTAGAAGAAAAGATGGCAATTCTGCGACTTGTAGATTGGCATGCCGGAACATGTGTGCAATTAGCAAAAGATCTTGGACAATCCACTTTGAACGATAGTAAAAAACAGGTCAAGCATTGAACTCAATGCAAAGCAATGTGGCGCTATGTCAAAAAAACAAAAATATATCCAGACATCGGCATACGATGAATTGGATAAACTTTTGCAGAGTGGTTTGTTCTACGAGAGCATCGGGTATTCCAGTCGATGGTACTATACTCCGAGCGAAAGCACTTGAATTTGCTGTGAGGTTGGGGATTAATAGTTTTACTGCGTCAAATTGATGGATTGATCATTGCAAGACCCATCACAATATTGTGTATAATCAAGTGTGTGGAGAAAGTAATAGTGTTGCAGGGGAAACTGTAAACCAGTGGAAACATGAACTAAAGACTATTATTCAAGACTATGAACCGAAAAATATTTTCAATGTTGACGAAACTGGGCTCTTTTATAATATTCTGCCAAGTAAAACATTGTGTTTTAAAGGAGAGAAGTGTCACGGTGGGAAACTCAGCAAGCAGAGGGTAACTGTTTTGCTCATGGTCAATGCTGATTGATCAGAAAAATTACCTCCACTGGTAATTGGTAAATTTAAAAAGCCAAGATGTTTTAAGAACGTGAAAAATCTGCCTACTAAGTATGATGCCAACATCACAGCATGGATGATCAGCATCATCTTCACATCCACCATGCATTGCTCTGGATGCTAGAATGGGGGCAAATACTACTACTCCTAGACAAATCTCCTGCACACCCTGAAGATCTGCAGCTCAGAAACATTAGATTAGTATCTTTCCCCCTAATTGTACAAGTGAGCTTCAGTCATTAGATCTGGGCATCATCCATGCATTTAAATGGAAATATAGAAAAATGCTTGTTGAAAAAGCTGTGTTTATGCATGATAATGGCATAGACCCAAAACAAATGACCATATCAATCCTTCATGCCATGCATTATATGGCCAAAGCATGGTTGCATGTTACTCCTGAAACCATATCCACCTGTTTCCGGAAGGCAGGAGTTACGTTTGTGGAAGAGGAGGAACAACTACAGGAGAAAGAAGAAGATATGTCAGAGCCCAACAACTGGTATGTGATGGATGAGTCTTTCTCATTTCAAGACTATGTTGATGTGATCACATCAACGGTACCAACTGTAGAAGACATCCTTTCCAACCACCGTGGTGAAGAAGTGGTTGAAGAAGACTGTGATCAAGAGCCTACCATCCCTACTAGTTAGAAGCAATGGAAGCTATCTCTGTTTTGAGGCAGTATATTGCAAAGTGCATCAGGAGACGATGGGGCATTTAATGTGGAGAGGCAGGGTGGAACTTATAAGAGTGCAGAAAAAGCAAAAACAATCAATAATTAAAGATTTTTTTAAATAGATAAATGTAAGTAATTGTAAATTCATTTATTTTCAGTTATTAAATTTTGTAATCAAGTATGTAGTGTCACATACTAGCAGTAAGTCATCTTTTAGCCTTTTTTTTAATGCGTTTTACATTTCCTGCTATTTACACTTTTTTCCATCAGTCCCCTGGAAAGTGTAAAAAAGGGGTTTTGCTGTATATAGAACAATTACTTCTCCTAGCAATTGTTCTAATATCCTTTCAAAGAGAGAAAGTAAAAATCAAGTATATTACCTAGACATGATAGAAATGAAGAAGGGTCAAGATGGTGTTGTGTTGACTTCCTTCTAATATATGTACTTTTTTTTTTTGTCTATTATACAAATACTCATAAGACTCTTTCTCAGGTATCAAGTGGTACCTCTGAATAACAATGGAATTGCCTCAGGGTTGAGCTAATACCAGAGTATCTGAGATCAACCTCTCATAAAGCACTAAGAAATTTATTTTTATTCCTGCACCACTTAGGGCTTTTAGATTAAATAAACTATATCAATCAAGAAGCGATCTCTAGATTGTACTTAAGTGATACCTTGACCTTGCAGACGTGGCCAAAATCTCTCCTTTCTAATTTCCCGCCTAGGTTCATATTAAATTTTATAAGAGGTGCATCGGATTCCAAATTACAGACAGCCTTAATTGGATTCAAAATCAAGGTTTATTGAACACTATAATTATATATGTACAGTACATGTTATTTTTGATCTCATTCCAAGAGAGTCTCTGACAATTAGGTTAACATTAAAAAACACTAACAACATACAGATACTCAAACTGATTATTTTTATATTAGCAATATCAATCTTATCAACAAACAAGCACTCTAACTAGGTATGATATTCACAGTAATAATTATTCCAATCCAGTCACAACCAAACCACTCTAGATAGCATCAATGTCTTTTACAATTTGTTATTAATATCATTCTGAATTTTATCATAACACTCTATAAACACATATTACAATTCAATTCCTTTAGGAGACAGTAAATTTATGGTATTTATCTCAAGATCAGTTCAGTTCTTTATGATACTATTAATGTTCTTTCCTCTGAATCCTTTCTTTTAGGCTTACATGGTGATCCGAATGCATTTTTGAAAATTATGGAGACAACTACCGTGTTTGAATAAAAACTTTAGTTTAATATAACTAAAATCTACATTCGACGTTTCGACCTTTATGTCAAGGTCATCTTCTGGAGCATACAACTATACACAGAAAACAAGCTACACTATAATCAAACTGACCAACCGCTACAACAATTGTTGTAGCGGTTGGTCAGTATCTTTAACAAACCAGTTTGATTGTAGTGTAGCTTGTTTTCTGTGTATAGTTGTATGCTCCAGAAGATGACCTTGACATAAAGGTCGAAACGTCGAATGTAGATTTTAGTTATATTAAACTAAAGTTTTTATTCAAACACGGTAGTTGTCTCCATAATTTTCAAAAATACATTCTTTCCTCTGAATCACAACCTGACACAAATCCTTTCATCCATAGGCAAACAGATTGATCTTCAGGAATTTGTTTCTCCTTAATCGAATTTTCCATTGAGTCCTCTCTGGCTTTAAGCACGCACGTGGTTCTCCGTGCTATCGGTGAACTTCCACGATGTCTGCATAACAAGCGCGTAACCCTTCCTTCTGCGGACGGCTGGGCCTATTCTCGCCCCATGGACCTCGAGTTTCCGCCGATGCCTCGATCAAAACCTGTGGAGTAGAGGTGCTGCCACTCTTCTCCAGTTCGCGACACTGAGAGACCAACACCAGGAGATCAGGAACAAAAAGCCTTGTGTGGGGGGAGTTCTTGACCCTTTTATTTTGCCTTCTATCATGGTGATTCTTGCACTCCGCGATGTCTACGTAGCGCTTTCACATGCGTCGACGTCACAACATCCACCTTTTTCCTTTACCCTTCTCGTGTGCCGTCGGTACGCGATTGCCTGGGGCAAACCGCTCCCCTTCACATCACTGCTTCGTGACCTTTGGATTTACATCCCCTTTAGAAGTTTGTTCAAGTCATTCAACAACTCGTAATACTTATGGCTCTAACAAATATTAAGTATTTACATTTCCACTGTTATTTACACAAACTAGTGAGTGTTCTTTTGTTAATACTTGATAACTACTCTTTTTTCTTAAGTTTGGAACATTTAATATTTACAAAGCTGTATTATAATACCTAGAGACAAACACATGTATTTAATTTCCTTTTCATTGGGTTATGTATGTTAAATCGTGATTAGATTGGAATTCCTAAAATCACAATTTAACAATGGAATGATTTGGTGTGTAGGCTATGTAGAAGGAATAAATGTGTGGAGTGAGTTTGAGGGAAGAATGGATTTGTGTTAAGAGGAACAGCCTGTATTTGAATGCATTTGATATCAACAGTCTGGAAAAATTATTAATTAGTATTGAAAATTAAATTATGATGGGTGGAATGGTGAGAATCTGTGCATAAGAGTAACCATGTTATGTAATGATGATAATGATCAGAATATGCATTATTATTGAAAAGATTATGAGTAAAGAACAAAAGTTGGTTTGTCTGGTTCAGACATAATAAGCAACATGCAAGCATGTCTACATAAGTAAGACATTAGATAAGAATAGAGATCTTCAAGTTATCCAACTGGATCATGCAAAGTACAGAAGTGAGTTTTCAAAAGCATGCAGGTAATTTATGTCTTCAAGTGTCCAGTTTTCCATTAGAACTTCAGATCTGTGCTTATGTCTACATGAATTAGAAACAGAGGGATAGACTTTGTTGCCTTGACAGATACACATACTGGCCACTGAATTAGAAACCTATATGGAGATGTACATAAACATCACTTATGCAGTGTATATGCAAAATACTTTGTCAGATGTGTCACACAGGTTCTAGGTAACTATTTAAGAATGCAACTAGTCAGTAGTGTTGATCACAATGGGAGAAACACAGGATCTTTCAGAGTTTGATAAAGGGTTTATTTTGGGTGCCTGTCTGTCTGGAGTCATGATTTTGAAAACAGTAGAGCTGACTGGTTTCTCAAAAGATGAGATATACTAGATGCTTAATCAGTGGATAAATAACCCACGTTGCTTATTTAAGCCGTAACTCTGGTCCTAAGACAGCCTGTCAGGAATGAGATTGCCATTGTCTGAAAAAGCTTGTAGAGACAAACAGAACTTCCTGTGAGCAGCAATTCACTGAAACATTTAATGAAGGCTGTTCCTATCTCACTGAACTATGCACACAGAATTAAAGAAAATCAGTATTGGCAGTCAGTTTCCATATGGAAGCCACTGATTTCTGCAAATAACTGGATGGATAGTTCATGTACAGTAGTGTTCACTGTGACTGGACACTGTAAGACTGGGAAAAAAAAGTCATGGTCCAATGAGTCGCAGTAAATCTTGTTCTGTACTGATGGTAGGTAGAGAGTTTGACAGTAGCTCCATGAAGCAACAAACTCAGCTTGTCTTGTAAACACAACTCAAGGTTCCAGAGGTGGCGTCATGGTGTGGGACAAGTTCTATTAGTATGGAACAGGTCCCCTGATATTGCTGGAAAGTCAGGTATCCTTTAAGGAATATCTGGATATTGTTGCCAATCAAGTTCATCCTGCAGTGTTGACATTTTATCCAGTAGGTGATGGTTGTTTCATGAATGACAATGCTACTGTCCATTGCATAAGAATTGTTCAACAGTCATTCAGAGAGCATGAGAGTGATTTCCATCATCTTCTCTGGCTGCCATAAAGCACGGATCTGAACTCCATTGAGAATGTATGGGATGTGCTAGAAAAACAGATCTGTGAGCAAAGTTCTCTTCCATGAAATCTGAGCCTGTTAAAGGACTGTCTGGTGAACATCTGGTATGTTGTAGACACAAATGCAGTCCATCATCTTATGTAATCTCTTACACAGTATGAAGTAAAAGTTTCTAATTTAGTGGCTGGAATGTTTATGTTGGGTTTTAGATTTCTCTGTCAGCAATGTCTCAGTGAGACATTGCTAAAAGAGACAGGTATATGCAGTGGTATTGATGCAAGTAGTTGAATGGATAAAGGGGATAGGAGAGGAGGGGTGTGCTTCTAATGATTTTGGGTGCAAACTCACGTCTCTGATGTTTGGATCATGCAAACTCACTTCTGTAGTTTGCATGATCCAGTTGGATAACTTGAAGATCTCTATTCTTATCTATTTTAGTCCAATTAAAGTAGAAATCAATGATCGCAATACTAGTAAAAATTTTGTGTGGCAGTGAGTTTAAAGCCATGTGGTGTGAGCTGAAGTCTAACAAGATCAAATAATCAGTTGCTAGTGACAAAGAAATGCATTACCACTAAAGATCATTGGTATGAAATGAATAATCACATGTGAGACTTTAGTTATTGGATAACAGTGATTTGAGCTGTTGCAGAACAATTTCCTCAAGCAGCCTGTGGTAGAAGAAACTGAAGGTCATAGTGTTAGATCTGATTATACCCTCAGGGAGGGTGTTAAAGATGTGACTCTTCTGCTTCTGGTTGGTGATGGTGATCATGCTATACTGTCTTGGCAAGAGGATAAGTTTATCAATGATCCATTCTAAAATAGTTATATCATGCTATCTACAAAGCAGGAAATTATGACTAACTGAGTATCGATAATCTGCATTTAATCTCATGGTATCTGATTGCCAGACGGGAAGGATATCACAGTATATGGAAAGCATTTAAAAATACTTAAAAGATGCAATATTGGAATGTGTCTGTAGCATTCAAAGAATAAATATGATAGGAGCACAATCTTATTAAGGATTTACATGGATGTACAATCTTATTAAGCAAGAGATTCTTAAGAAAAAAAAGATTATGAGGAAGGAATACTTGTTATTACTATTGTATGGAAAGATAAGTCAGTATGAAATTAAACTGGCTCTGCAAGCTAAAGACAGCCTGAAGAATTTGTCATTATGCTGCAAGTGAAAGAAAGAATGAAAATAAAAGATCTGAATGCAAATAGTATTCGAGTGATAGATGGAGAAGAGATTGTATGACTAATTCAGTACCCATTTTGCTAAAAGTTATCAACCTTGATATATGCACTTGGAGATCATTACTATCTCTTCAGTGGATGAAGAAACTCAGGTGTATGAGAAGGAAGTACTACAGCTGTTACATAAACTGAATAAGAATTCAGCAGTAGGGACTAATGGGATATCAACATAGATGCTAAAAGAGTGTTCAGCTGAACACTGGCTATTCCTTTGACGAGGCTATATTGAGTTACAGAACAGTGAAGATTCCACAGGGCTGGAAACAATGTATAGTAATTCCACTGCAGAAGGGTGTTGTAACATCCTTGCACTATCAACCTGTTAGTGTCTCTGATGTGCTGATAAAGTTTTTGAAAAGCTGGTAAGAGCTTGCATACACAAATTGGTTAACAGAAAATTTATGCTTTGAAATAAACAGATGAGTTTACTAAGGGACTTACTACCTGGAGGTCTCACTCTTAATTATATATACTATGCTTACACTCCTTAGTATACCAAAGAGGAAAAAGAAACTTTGGCATAAAAATTGTGTTGATAGATTGCCATTATTATTATTAACATTTGACATCCATGGAGTCAGAGACTCATTGTGGGAGGTGCACACTATTGCACATAATGCTCATCTAACCATGCCTTAAATACAGTTTCCAGCAATGGCCTCTTGTTTTCCCCTCTCACATTCTATGAAAAATCTCTTCCATGTCAACCTGATAACAACCCCTGACTAGCTTATGTCTCAATCATATCCCCTCCTATTCACAAGACTTTGTAACTTACATTCTCTCAATATGTCCTCGTACTCTACATTCCAAAGATCACCGACCACCTTTGTAAATCTTTTCTGGACCATTTCCACCATATCCTCATCACCATGAAAACCTGGTGACTAAATCTGTAAACAACTTTTTGGTTATTGTTAATTTTGTGAATAATGCTCTGTACTAAAGAAAATATTGTTTTTCCTTACAGATATTCAACATTTCATTGTTGTTCCAAGGAAATTATCAGGAATATTTTAGATAATTGAAAAGAAGCACTGCACATTAATGTGCAACTATGAAGCATATAACAAGAATCTTTTGTTCAATTATGCCACATCTGATAATGGTTTCCTTTCATCTTCAGAGGACATTAGTTCATATTTTGAAAAGTTCCACTTCTGCTTAAAGCCTGTTGATAAGAGTTCCATCTTTAAAGAGATGTTCAAATTTACATTTTATGAAACAATCACCCTAGTCCTTTTACATGGGATCCCATTGTTGCTTTTAATCTGGGTCTGCAAAACCTGCCTTGCTGAATAATTCTTACAATTTTTTATATTATTAATTAATCTGATGCCTGCTGTTTAGACTCTGTAGAGCATAGTGTCCAGGAATATTGAATTCTGTATAATTTTGGATGGGATAAAGGGTCCTTGGTGAGATGAAGTAATCTTGAGGAAAATTTCGGTAAAATGGGAAATAAAACATCAGGATTGGTTTAGCCAGTAATTATTAAAAACACATGATGGAAGTATTAGAAATTTATTTTATTATTTTTTATTAGATTCCATGATTTTCTCCCGTAAGATTGGAGTATAAAAATCTTTGTTTACTGTTTTCATGTAGAAAAGAAAATCTGCATTCAGAAATATTTATGGTTAATTGTAATTTTCTTCAGAATAAATTTGTAAAATTAAGGAATTCACTTCTTGAAACTATTTTGAATGTTAGTGTTGCAAATTTACCTTATCAGAAAGTCATTGTTTCATTGATCATATCTGCCTTTTATCCACAATTTCTTTATCAAGTGTTTAGGGTATTTTAATGTTATAATTTAAATTTTAATAGTGTGACTCCATTTATTTTATAAATTCAATTCACACCTCTTTTGTTAGAGAAATAAAACACTTTGAACTTTTTCAGCACTATTATAGTGTTGTTTATTAGTACAGATCACACTTTATGCTTGCTGTAAATGTAAAACCCCCTAGTCGGTTATTATTCTTTATAAATTAAATTGTATTGAATGATAACATGCACGGGTGTGTTACCCTACAGTTGTATTTTCAAGCAAGCAACACTATTAGGCTGAAATAATTCACATCAGGATGGCTTAATTAAATCAATGTATGAATGTTGGAGAGAACTGAACAGTTGTCTTGAGCTTAGTTAATTCATGATATTAATGTGGAGATATTCAAGCAAAATATGTAGTAACATAAGAAACACTATTAATATTGGAATGAGTTGTATATAACCACATTGAGAATGGAAATTGGCATATTACCCAAATAATGTACAGATTTCACTGTATATGACTCCCACTCCTGTAAGGTAAACTTATAGTACATTTGTACTGTGCATAAAATAAGCAGAAGGTCTCCTAATAATGCCACACCAGATATCATAATTCTGTGAAGCAACAAGAAATAAAAGTTATCTGTTTTTGTACATTTGTAATATTCTGAACTAGATTGAAATGAGATGGTCTAATTAGAATGAGATTAATTTCTAAGTTCTGAAATCTCAAAATTATAAACTTGAGCAGCACAGAAACTTAAAAAATTATAAAATTTACTGTAGGTGATGACTGTCATCATCTTGACTACTTATGTTACAAATGCAACCACTGAAGTAGTAATGCATTATATTATAAAATAAATCATCTGACACCTTTTATTCTCAAACAGAGGTAGGCAGAGCTCCGTTACCCCTAACATTTTGAAGGTGGTGGCTGGCTGTCAACCATCTTCAGGCTTTCAGGAGAGAGACAGAGAGAGAGAGATTACAGCAGACAAGTGCTGCCATCTTGTGATTCTTCATGTTTTTGGAAGGGAAGCCCCGTCTTGCTTGTGCCAAAGATCTACTAACTTGGGAACTGGCCAAAGAAAGGCCTTGAAGTTTTTTAGTCAGCAACTAGAATCAAATCTATAATGTTCTCTCTCTTCAAGTACACTAGTACCATGGAAGCAAATCTCATTCCCACAGGGCTATTATTATAATAATATATCTTATATATAAATCTGCTATAATTGCAAAGTAGGTTGTGTTGATGAAGTTCCAGCTGAAAACTGTAAATATTGTAAATTAAAAAAGAAAGAAAAGAAAATATGTATCCCCTCTCACTATAGTAAACGTTAGAGTAAACTTGTTTACTATAACACCTCTCAGAAAGTCTTAAATCAAACCATATATGCCCAATGCTATTCTAAAACAATTCAGTGTAGCAAAATATTCTCTGTAACAAATTTTTCCTGAGGTTATGAGTTTTCTATAATGAGAGATCCTGCATTACATAGTACTGTAATTTCTACTAACTGGAATCGGTTGTACTGCTGTAAGAGGTATTTTTGTGCCATTTACATCTTTGTTTGCTTAAATATGTAAGAAATATATAAGAAACCATTTAGAAGACTTTTCCTTGTGTACTGTAAACAATGATAAACATCAAAATCGGTTATTTTTATAAACTTTACTAATTACTGAATATGAAAAGTCATCAGACTGGCAAGTTTTCTGTTGTTCTAATGACAGTTTTAATGAGTATAAGTAATTTGTGATGTGCAGCTAAAAGAAAACATCATGATAGTGTACTATTTAAAGTTATATCTTTGTAGGTATTTTATTCAGTAACTCAATTTATCATAACTTGGCACTCTTTGAACTGTATCAGCGTAATTTATCAAATCAAAAGAAGTGGGAATCAGAGAACAAAAAATGTATATTATTTCAGTTATGACTTTGATGAAGAAAACATTTCTCTATGGTTTGCATGGAAAAAACTGCTGCTTTTGCAATTCCAGACTAAAACTGCTCTTTCTTAGCTTATGTAAAAGATTTACCACATGACTTTGAGTATCGAAGTTTAACTAGTAGGTGTTTCAAAATTCGAAAATGATAAAAGTCCATTTTAATATGTCGAATCTTTGGAGAGAGAGATTTACTGTAATTTCTCGAATTTTAAACCTATTTTTGTACATTCTTTATATGAAATACTGGTACCATAAAAAGAGAATAAAAGTAATGTATACATAAATGAACCGACATTATTTTGTAATAAAAATTATTTTAAACCATTGTTATTCATATATCAGATTTGAATGTTATAATTTGTTTAGTAATGGTAAATTTTTGAACTTTTAAGCCTGTTAATGTGGCAACTAATTTTAAATCAAAAAGTCTTCTCCTTACTGATCATGGATGAAAATTTTGGATCAGCAGACATCCTGTGCTTTTCTAATTTTTTGTCATGTTACTTGAGCTTGTTATGTACTCTAATAGAAAGAACTAATATTTAGTATAAAAACGTAGATATAACTAGGGATTCTGCCTTTACAGGTAGCCATTGATTACATTACTAAGTGAGCATGTGCCATGAATATGAGGGCTTAATCAAAGCATACTTGACAATGTCAGGAAACCAACATGGCTTGGTGATGGGGATTGTAATGGTTTTAGTGACATTTTAAAAGTACACAATATTAAATGTAAAAAATGCCCTAATATGATATTAACTGTCTTTAAGTGAAAAGGAAAAGCTTGTTCTTGGAACAAAAAAAAAAAATTATATATAGGTATATGCAATAAGCAGGGCCGTGATGGTTTCACAGCAAGCAACAAAATTCATCTGCTACCTAAAATCTCTCAAACATCTGAAGCAAAATTTGAATTGACAACTTATTTGATTGGAGATTGGGAGGATCTATCTGCTCTGCCAGCCAGTCCAGCAAAATAGCTAAGAATGTTTTGGATTACTTGGAACCGTTGTCTAATAGTAATGATTTGATGTCTGGTTTGGAAATTAAACATGGCTTTATTTTTATTATTTCACAGACATCTTCATGGAGTCTAAAGGCTCATCATGGAAGGTCAACACTGACTAATATTGGCATGCATTCCTCTTCTTAACTTAGTTGCTTACATACAAAACATGGCAATCTATTCCACTCATTTACCACTCTTCAAGAAGGGGGAGGAAATAATCTACTCTATTTAACCACACGCTTACAAAGCTTCCAAGGGTGATCTCCCTTTGGTCTCTCCCACCCAGTCATATATTGAAAAAGTTCTTTAGCATCCCCTTCAATAAAACCTTTTCTTAGTAATCTAGGAACTGTAAGCACTCTTCAAACCATTCATCATTTTGGTTACTTGTGTCCACAACCTTTCCACTTCAAGTTGACAATCTCTGCACAACAGGAGATGCGCACAGATTTAGTCATCCAAAAACCTTATAAAAAGGGATAATAATTTCCTTAGCTGTATTTGCCAGCTAAGGAAATTATTAGTTTTTGGGCTATTTAGTCACCTTTTTCAGTATTTTCTGTAAATAAGAATCAGATATGGAATCGAGTGTAACAGATATACTATTTTTAGGAATGACAGAAGCGATAGGAGAGGAGGAGGAGTGCTACTAATGATATCAGATGACTTAAGTCCAGTTAGAGTAGAAATACAAGAAAACAATGATGGTAACAATGTCCCATGTAGCAATGAGTTTGAGTCTATTTGGTATAAAGTGGAGGTTAACAGAATGAAATATATGGTGGGGTGTTGCTACAGACCTGGCAGCTCACTTGTGGGGGACGAAGAAATGCATCGCCAATTTAGCCTTATGGGTACCAAGCGAATGATCATTATGGGTGACTTTAATTTTCCAAACATTAATTGGGTAGAAGAGAAATCTCATGATTAGAAAGAACAGGAATTTATTGAATTGTTGCAGGATAATTTTCTCGAGCAGCATGTGAAAGAAGGAACTCTAGGTCAAAGATTGTTGGATTTGCTCATAGCATCAGAAGGGATCTCTGTCAAGAATATGGCTATTTTACCACCAATTGGTGACAACGATCATGCTGTTCTTTCTTGGGAAGTATCTACTTGTATTGAAGCTCTGATTAAATCAGGCTACATGCTGAATTACAAAGCTGGAAATTATGATCAACTTAGGAGAATACTATCTTTGGTCCCATGGTATCAGTTACTGAATGGAAAAAATGTCAGCAGTGCATGGGAATCTTTGAAAAAGTGCTTGAATGAGGTGGTATCTGAATGTATCCCTAGTGTTCGAAGAATAAATAGGTTGGGAGTGAAATGAATGTGCAGCCTTATTAAGCTAGAGATCCACAAGAAGATGATGTGGAAAGAATATTGTGAGAATAAGAGTGAGAGGAGTTATGAAATATATAAAGCTCAGGCCAGAAAAGTAACGAGTATTGTGAGAAAAGCTAAAATGGAGTGTGAAAAGAAATTGGCCATGCAAGCTAAAGGCAATCCAAAAGAATTTTATCATTATGTTGCAAGCAAAAGAAAGAATGAATGTGGAAGAATAACTTTATTGAATGCAGATGGTACACGAGTGTCGGAAGCTAAGGAGATTGTTCAGTTAATGAGTGCTCACTTTGCTAAGATATATCATTGAGGTGCATGGTGCTACTGCTACGTTGGATGAAGAGTTAGAGATTCATGAAAATGAGGTTAAAGAGCTCTTGCATAACCTGGATAAGAATTTGTCAATAGGGACAGATGGAATATCTGCCCGTTTGTTAAAGGAATGTTCAGCTGAATTGGCTAGGCCTTTCACACATTTGTATAACTTGAGTCTCAACTCAGGAATGTATGATAGTTCCATTGCACAAGGGTGGTGCAAAAATTGATGTGTCTAACTACCGACCTATTAGTGCCTCTGGTGTGGTAGTTGAAGATTTTAGAGAAGTTGGTAAGAACTCGCATACAGAAATGGATAGACAAGCATTCTATACTCTGCAGGGAACAGTATGGGTTTACTAAAGGAAGGTCATGTTTTAGCAATTTGCTCATATTTTATAACAATGTTATGGCCGTGTTGGATAAGGGGAATGGATACACTATGATAATGTTGGATTTTTCTAAGGCATTTGATAGGATACCACACGATAGGCTGTTGTGTAAACTGGAGAATATGTGATTGGAACATAATCTATTGACTTGGATCAGGGGATGGTTGACAGACAGATATCAAAGAGGTATACAATGGGTGTGAATCTTCCAGATTTAAGGTAATGATTTGTTGAAAATTTATTTTTTCACTTGATTAGACTATAATAAATTTAGTTTAATCCTTTTATCCAAGTATGAGCAAACAAAGTTTGCTCCTGAAAATATCTTCAGGACTAGGGTAAGGTAGTACAACACCGGGCAACTCGTAGCAAAGGTGGACCAAGCTAACATTACTCTTATTTCAGTATCTCCCATAATGCAAAACAAATCTTGCGGATATATATAATGTTATGCATTAAGGGAAGGGCCACTACCCAGACTAGTTTCTGCCTTATGTATAGGTGAAGCGCGCTCTAAAAATAAGACGATCCCAAAAGATCGCCCAAATCAGCGTTGTTCCACTCAATGACAGGCTCACCACATCACCTAGAAGAACTTCTCAGCATTGGCTCTACCCAGTGGCAGACTCACCCCCACCACCAAGCAGAACCATAATCTCAGCGGTGGCCCTACTCAGAGACAGGCAAAAACCTATCCCCAAGCAGAGCCTCTTAGAGCCAGCCCCCAACTGGATTCGACCTTTATTGAGGTCTCTTTAGTGGGAGCCAGGCCCAGAAGTGGAGATACCAGGCAGAAGCAATGGCGAGGTCATCTTTACCTATAGGAGTTGCCAAAAGGTGTGCCACCTTTTTATTAAATTACTCTGGATTTAGAGAATGATGTTGAAAGTTTATTTTTCACTTGGTTAGACTATAATAAATTTAGTTTAATCTTTTTATCCAAGTGTGAGCAAATAAAGTTTGTGCCTGAAAATATCTTCAGGACTGGGGTAAGGTAGTATAACACCGGGCAACTCGTAGCAAAGGTGGACCAAGCTAACATCACTCCTATCTCAGTATCTCCCATAATGCAAAACACATCTCCTTGGAGATATGTATAATGTTATGCATTAAGGGAAGGGCCACTACCCAGACTAGTTTCTTCAATGGGAGCCAGGCCCAGAAGTGGAGATACCAGGCTGAAGCAATGGCAAGGTCATCTTTACCTATAGGAGTTGCCAAAAGGTGTGCCACCTTTTTATTAAATTATTCTGGATTTAGAGAAAGATGTTGAAAATTTATTTTCCACTTGGTTAGACTATAATAAATTTAGTTTCATCGTTTTATCCAAGTGTGAGCAAACAAAGTTTGCACCTGAAAATATCTTCAGGACTGGGGTAAGGTAGTACAACACCGGGCAACTCGTAGCAAAGATGGACCAAGCTAACCACTCCTATCTCAGTATCTCCCATAATGCAAAACACATCTCCTTGGAGGTGTATATAATGTTATGCATTAAGGGAAGGGCCACTACCCAGGCTAGTTTCTACCTTTATTGAGGTGTATTTAAGTAAAGACCTCTCTAAAAATTAGACGATCCCGAAAGATCGCCCAACTCAGCTTTGTTCCACTCAGTGACAGGCTCACCCCATCACCAAGAACGTCTCAGCATTGGCTCTATAGCTCTACCCAGTGGCAGGCTCATACCAGAGTAATTTAATTTAATTTTTGCCTGGCCCTACTCAGAGACAGGCAAAAACCTACCCCAAGCAGAGCCTCATATCTCTTCAGTGGGAGCCAGGCCTAGAAGTGGAGATGCTTATTATATTATACTTATAAGGACTGGCTTAAAGGGGCGAAGCAAGAATGCTTTTCATCTTCCCCATTATCTGTAGAGGACAGTGTAGAGATAAGGTGTTATTGAGCTATTAAAGCTCTGATCATGGCAGAGGGTAACAGCAATAGCCGAGCCTCAGAACTTCATTGGCTACAGCATTGCCATCCGTTACCCTCCAAGGGTATTAATCACTGCCCTGGAGATACCAGGCACAGGCAGAAGCAATGGCGAGGTCACCTTTACCTATAGGAGTTGCCAAAAGGTGTGCCACCTTTTTATTAAATTACTCTGGATTTAGAAAAAGATGTTGAAAGTTTATTTTTCACTTGGTTAGACTGTGATAAATTTAGTTTAATCCTTTTATCCAAGTGTGAGCAAACAAGTTTGCTCACATTTGGATAAAAGTTTGCCCCTGAAAATATCTTCAGGACTGGGGTGAGGTAGTACAACACTGGGCAACTAGTAGCAAAGGTGGACCAAGCTAACATCACTCCTATCTCAGTATTTCCCATAATACAAACATGGGTAATTTACAGCCTCCCTCAATGAGTCCTTGACTCCCTGGAGATCTCAGATAATAGTAATAATAATAATAATAATTGCACTTGTGTAAAACTGATATTTATTCTTTTTTATTTTGTTTTTATAACTTCTTTAACATGGGAGAAACTGCATTTGTGAAGTCTCATACCCTGTTTCAAAGAATGTCACCTTGAATTCATTCATTATGATCTGCTTTCACTGTCATTTCTGATGAAGTTCCAATTCTGATAAACACTGAACTTTTCCACAATCTGTCTGTGAAACTTGATTATCTGCAATCCAAAGAGAGGTCATATTTCTTGGAGAGAGGACGGATTTAAGGTTCACAATAGCTTTCCTTCAATTCCATCTACTAAGCTGGCAGAAATATTAAGATCTTGCCATCAGTAACAATCTCAGCAGAATACTCACTAATCCTCCCCACCTTCATGAACATTCTTGATGACTTTACCAATTTGCTTGATAAATACACAGCGAATTTACTTCTCCTTTTATGGGGATGACTACTGCTTTCACTCTTTAGATCCAGGCACCTGGATTATCCAGATAACAAACCATTCTTAAAGGAATGGAGATGTAGGACTTCATCCCCCCCCCCCTCTCCACCCAGAAGTTCAATCTCAGACCATTGTCCAAACCTTGGTTTTTGAGCAAGTGTACCAAAGCAGTTGAAAGAGTTCCCTCTGTGTGTATGTATACATACGAGGGTGGTATGAAAGGCTCTAGGCCTCGACCATAGATGGCAACACTATCGGCAAGATTTTTTTTCTAAGTTGGTACATCTGTCGTAAGCATCCGTGTGAAATTGCAAGTCATTCTATCAAGTAGTTTGTTTTATACAGCCAGTGTTGTCTGTAACCCTTGAAATGGATAAAATTGAGTATTGTGCGATTATAGAATCCTTTGTAAAAGAAGATTGAATGCCAAAATGGCCATACCAGCCTTGAGGATCATGCACATGAAGGATTGTAACACCAGAAATCATTGATCACGTGCACGATATGGTATTGGATGATCAGTGAGTAAAAGTGCATGAAATTGCTGAGACTAGGCATCTTGCGAAGATATATTTTCGCAAGATGGGTGCTGTACTTGCTCACAGCAGATCAAACATGCACTTGCATGAAAATCTCTGAACAGTACTTCGAGTGTTTTAACAAGAATAAAACTGATTTTGTGTGTCAATTTATTACTATGGATGAGACTTTGATTCACTATTATATATCAGAATCCAAACAGCAATCAAAAAAAGTGGACAGAAGCTGGTTGTTCAGTGCCAAAGAAAAAGTCAGTTCCATCAGCAGAAAAGGTCATGAGTAGTAGTAGGCCAGGCACTCTGAACCAGATCAAGATAAGATAAGGAATCGTGACGTGATTGGTTGTTCAGCTGATGGCGTCGTGTGTGTGACGTCATGCAATTGGAATATTTGGAATTTTACTGGGGAACGTGTGACGTCACGTTTGTTTTGTTAGCGTATGGAATTGTGGGTGACGGTTAGAGATAAGGAAACGTGTCGTGATTGGTGAGACACTGAACCAAATAGGGGTTGGGTGAACGGGGAAGCAATTTCAGTGTCGTGGATGTGTGTTGTTATCAAATGGATGAAGATAAGTGACATCATTTGTTAGTTGTAAATAAGTGACGTTATTGTTTTGAATGGAAAAGGAAGATTATTAGTGGATAAGGATTCGTGTTGTGATTGGTGGGACAGTTGAAACCAAATAGGGATAGGATGAATGGGGGAAGAGGCGTGGATGTATGCTGTTATGAACTGTAAATAAGTAAATGGTTTGCATATGGCATTATGGGTGATGGATACTGATAAAATAGAGTTTGGAATTTTGCTGGGGGCCCCTTCTGTCAGGGACATCACGTGGTGTGGTTCGCGTTTAACATTATGGGTGATATTTAGAGATAAGGAATCGTGACGTTATGTGTTTGGAAATTTCGGGGAAACATATGTCACTGTGATATCACATGGTGTTTTGGTTTGCCTATGGAATTGTGGGCGATGTTTTTGAGATAAGATATCTTGGAATTTTCCCAGGGTGACAAACATCCGTCCTTGTCATCAAGTTTTGTGATTGGTTGTCTATAGATGGCAGTACTAATTTTCCAATATAGTTTGGGGTATTTCTTTCCTGTTAAATAATATGGGAATTCTTAGAGTAGAGCAAAGTCGAGATGGCAGCTGCGTTTAGACCTTTTCAGAATAATTAATTATATGGTGGTGTCCCCTCAAACATACACTTTTTTTTTCATAACTCATCCATATTTTATTCATATTCTAATTCATATTTTATTCATAACACATCCGAATATTTTGATTTGTCCAAATTTTAATAAATAAATAAATTGTGTGTGAATTCACTGTGATTTCAAAAGTGCATAACACATTTACGACACTGTTCATTTAAGTTTAAACATTTTATTTCACAGATATTATTTACAATGTAATATGCAGAAATAGAAATTTACAGCCATCACCAATCCATGTGGTGTTTTTCTTGTCGTAACATTTCTTTGATAAGACGTGCGATTAGGTGATTTTGATACTGCTTCCCAGATGAGTATGCCAATTTCCACATACACTAATATTAGTAGCACTGCTATAAAAGCAAGTATCCCACTTTTGCGATGGTTCTTGATTTTCACCTGCAAAGAGAAACTAATAGTTAGTGATGGAAAAGTTAGCAGATTACTATAATCCTAATATAGTAGTTAGTTTTGGAAGTATCAAAGCTTTACAGAAACATACAAATTTGCCATATGAAACCGTGAAAAGTTGGTTAGCAACACAGCCTACTTATGTGAGACATAAACCCATTAGAAGAAAGTTTAAACGCAATCAAATCAAAGTCCCGACACTTTTACACACTTTTCAATGTGATTTGGCAGATATGTCATCCTGCAAAAGAGAATGGGGGTGTGTGTTTCCTTCTTATGTGTATTGATTCTTTTTCCCGATTTGCTTGGGTTCCAACACTGAAGAAGAAATCAGCAGACGCTGTTGTTAATGCTTTCGAGTCTATTTTTAAATAAGTGCCATGTTACATAAACACATCAAGGAAAAGAGTTTTGCATCAAGAACGTTCGTGCCTTGTTTAAGAACCATAATATTCATTTCTACAGGACCAGGTGCGAAATGATAGCACCCATTGCAGAAAGATTTATTCAGAACATTGAAAACAAAGATCTACAAATGGATGACATATACTAAATGTAAAACTTATACGAAAGTTTTGCCGACCCTTGTACATACTTATAACCTCACACCACAAATCGCTATCGGTATGGCTCCTTCGGAAGTTAATCTTCAGAACGAGGATCGTGTTTGGAAATTTTTGTACGGAACCCAAGAGGAGACTACCAAACCAAAATTTCACGTAGGTGATAGTGTGGTTTTAAGTGATAATACCCACAAATTTAGAAAAGGGTTCTGGGGTAACTGGACACGAGAATTGTACACTATTGCTCAGGTTATTAATAGACACCCTGTAGTCAGTGGCGGCTGGTGACAATAGAAACAGGTGGGGCCAGGGGCCAAAAACAACTTAATTTTTTTATATATTTATATAGTGGGTTCTATTATTGATTTATAGTTATTATTTCTATTACAATAATTTTTAGTCAGAATCCACTGATTCATTGAGCTATTAATTTTTTTAAAATTGTTAGGACGTAACATATACGGGCTCAACGTATTAATAACACGAAAACTCGAAAGATTTGCAGTTGCGAGCATAGCTCAACGGACTAGAGCAAAAAAAAAAAAAAAAGAAGACGCAGTATGGCAATATTGCCATACTGCCAATATTGCCGATATTTTGGCATATTGCCATATTGCATAATTTTGGCAATGTTGCCATATTGCCAAAATTACTACAGTAATTTTTTTATTAAACAATAAAACGTGTTGGAAATAGATCAAAAAATAATTATTACTAGAAACGGTTTTTAAAACTACAATTATTGGGCTACTTATACAAATATAGGTGAGGCCTAGCCCCTATTGCCCCTATAGACGAGCCGCCCCTGCCTGTAGTATATAGAGTTCGAGGTCAGGACGGAGAGAGAGAGAGAGAGTGGCGGGAACTTTCTATGAACCGCAACTGCAAAAGGCTGATATACCCAATGAACTTCCGGAAAACGTGTATCTAATCGAACAGGTACTTAAACAGCGCAAGCAGAAAGGAAAGCTTCAGTATTTTGTTAAGTGGCTCGGTTATCCCTCATCGTATAATTCTTGGGTTCGTAGCGAAGATGTTTTACTTAACCCTTCACAGTATGAAAATGTTTCCTACTAACACGCAAACGAAATTTCAAGTGGAATTACCAACGAGATCAGACTTAAAGGTAAATGGGAAGTTGCTTTTGCCGAAATTCATCTTCTGGGAGAATTTAATAACATCGATTCTGGTTACGATTAGTTTCATATGATACGTGGAGTTGGAGGAGTCAACACTATTGACAACAACAACATCACAGGAAATAAAGTTTTCAAAAAACCTAAAAGATTTTACAAAGTGTACAAGATTCCTCATGGCAGTTATAATTCACCTTCTGAACTGCTTCAATCAGTGTTTGATGTGAATTCTGTGATTACTGGAAAAAAGAACCCAAACAACACCATTTCTCTGACAGTCCCAAAAGATTATATCCTTTTGTTTCCCAAGGAGGCCCCAGGGTTGGGTCTTCTATTGGGGTTTAATCAGATTGGTGTTAAACTGAAAGGCACAATCACTGGGAAATATCCAGTTGATATGAAGAGGGGTGTAGCCGCATATTTTGTTTATTCTGATTTAATCCAAGAACAGATAGTTGGTGATACATGTGCACCATTGTTACGAGTTGTTCAGTGCAGCACCAAGTGCTCCTTCGTTTTTGCTCACCCTGATTATTATCCGTTACGAAAACAAACATTTCAGTCAATTAGCATTGAAATTCGTTCTGACAGTGGCGAGTTGTTCCACTTTCGTGGCGGCAAGACAATAGTTAAATTACAGTTCCGACAAGTGAAGAATGACTGATTATCTCAGATATTACACACTGCAGGCAGGTGTGGCTCAAGTGTTGACGGGGCCCCCAATACAGCGTGGGTACGGATTAGGTAGCATTTTCAGAAGTGCCTTCTCCTTTCTAAGTCCACTTTTAAAACCTGCAGCTCAATTTGTCGGTCGTCAAGCCTTAAAAGCCGGTCAGCATATGATAGGAGATGTATTGGAATGGGTACCTGTATGTCGAGCCTTTATAAACAGAGCATCAGAAGCTGGGAAAACTATTGCTGAAAAAGCTCAGAGTCGATTACTTCAGAGAGGTCAAGGAAGCAAGAAGAAAAAAACGAATACGAAAAAGCGCAAGCGAGATGACATATTTTGCTGAGGATATGATGTCAGAGTTAAATCTTTTTTCCCACCCTCATGTCAACTTGTGTGTGGAAAGAATTTCTTATGTCACCTACCAACCAATATCCAGTACTGATAGTGGAGGTCCTGTGGAATTTTGCATACCAGGTACATCTGAAGAATACTTGGATTTGGGAAAATCATACCTTCGCCTTCGTGTGCGCATCACTGACAATGATGGTAAACCTATCGAAGATTCTTCAGTTGGTGTCGTGAACAATTTTTTCCATTCCCTGTTCAGTCAAATTGACTTTTTTTATCCAAGATAAACTATTGAATGTGGCATCAGACACGTATCCTTATAGGGCTTATATTGAAAACCTGCTAAATTATGACAGAGATGCTAAAAACAGCCAACTGACATGAACTATTTGTTAAAGATGATGTGGCTAATGTTAGTGATATGTTTACCAAAAGTGAATGTGGAATACGTAGACTACAAGCTCGAATTAACCAATCGAAAAGTGTCGAGATGCTTGGGCGAATGCACGCTGACATCATGCATCGAGACCGGTACTTGATCAACAACGTTTCTGTTCGTGTGGTTCGCAGTTCTCCCGAATTTTGTTTACGGACTGCAAATGCTGATGCTAAGGCTAAAGTGCAAATTGAAGAGGCTACACTTTTTGTCTGCAAAGTCAAAATAAACTCAAAGATTTAATTGGCTCACCTGTCTGTGTTAGACAAGTCAAACATGGTATATCCCATCAATCGAGTGCAAGTGTCTTATTTTTTGATTCCAAAGGGTATGTCAGATGCCACACGAGACAATCTGTATCTAGGTGAAATACCATCTAGATTAATTATTGGACTGATCGCTAGTGATGGATTTAATGGCACTTTCAACAGAAATCCATTTCATTTTCATCATTTCAATCTGAATTTTCTTGTGGTGACAGTTGACGGTATTCAGTATCCCTCTCAACCTTTGACCCCGAATTTCAAAGAAAGGCATTACAGCGGATGTTACATGCCACTGTTCTCATCACTAGGCAAATGGAACAGAGACTGTAGTAGCGACATTTCTTATGAGGAATATGTAAAGGGAAATGTTCTCTATGGATATGACTTATCGCCAGATCAAAATGCCGTTACCCCCCCCCCCCCCCATGTCAGCCTGTTAAGAAGAGGAAGTGTACACCTCGAAGTTAAATTTGCTCAACCTCTTCCTGGAACATTAGTGGTTCTTTATGCAGAATTTGAGTGTACGTTATCCATAACAAAGGATCGTTCTGTGTTACTGGGCTATGAACACTGAACAATTACTAAGCATACTAGAGTTAGAACCCACCACAAGAAAAGTGGGTTTAGGAGTTTGTGCTCGTGATGAATTGCCACAACATCCGATCATACAACAATATAAATATTTCTGAAATATTTTATAAAACATTTATAAAAATAAATTATTTCTTAATTCTTTAAAATATTAAAAAAAAAAATTCCCCACATGTATCAGCGATGAATTGTTGTGCGATTAATTTTTCCCGTAATGAATTGTCCGGACATGCCCAGATTCTGTATTATCTTTACAATCTCTCATACTCATTTGACATCTATCTTTCCACATAGAAACTAGTATATAAGCTTGACCAATCCCAAAGAAATGAGATAAAAGCCAGCCCTTCAATTATCATTTCATTGCACTGACCTCAGTCCGATCGAAAAAACAATTGAGAAAGTCATCACCAATAAACTTGACCACGTTGAAGGCAACCAATTAATCAGTGATCATCAGTATGGATTCTGTCATTCTATGTCCTTATTACTAACATCACTAATATATATAGGCCTACTTACCAAATTACCATTGTATGGTCTACTTTCCACCCTTCACATCCAAACCCAGTTTCCTCTCTAGTGTCGATAACTGCCTGCCATGGCGGATGGCTTCGTTTCTTGAAATTTCTCTACCAGTCACAGAGAATATCAAGCTCTGTTCTCTTCCCGATCGTCCTTCTCCTTCATTCGAGAAACTTTGCAAGTGCCCATATTCTTCCAAACTAGTTCTTCCATAATCTCCCTCGAAACGCTAATCACACTATATATTTTGGTGGTGCATTGTCAACTTCAATGCCATGGAAACACATTCTTGCTTTATTTCATATAAGAAAGAGTACAGTTTACTTCCTCTCACCTTTGATAATATCCAAATGTCCATGCAAGATCAGATATACACAGCTTGGAAAGAAGTAAATTGACACTCCCATGCAATGTAATGAATCACGTATTAGTAGCCGATAAAAATTGGAAGCATATGATTTCCCCAATGGATGAAATGGCTGAGAGAAGGGAACTGACGGAGTTTGAAAGTGGCATGACATGATAGGATGCTATGTTGCAGGCCTATGTTCGACAAATTATTGACACATTAGGCCATTCAAGGTCAATAATCAGTGATACTGTACTGAGATGGAAGTGCAAGAAGTTAACTGCAACTGCTACCCACAGTGAATGACTCACCACACATCGAAAACGCCCTTTGTCGGACGACACGGATGCAGTGTTATGGGCATCCACTGTGAAACAACTTTCAGAACCGAGGCTCACAGTCTAGGTTTTTATTGTAGGGTTACAATATACAAGCCCCACATTACCCAAACCAACATGTAGCGTCATCTGCAGTGGTACAAAGAGCATGTACAGTGCAACATAGAAGCTTGGAAAGCTGTTATGGAGAGACGAATCAAGCTGATGGTTGGGTGTGGCTGATGTCCAGTGAGCATCTTACCAGAGTTAACTCCAACTATGAAATTTGGAGGTGGCGGTGTGATGGTATGGTTCTATTTTTCCTGGTTTGTCCTCGGACTTCTGTGGTGCCACATACATTGAACTCTGAGAGATATCTGAATATCCTGGGCAATGCAATGCTTGCCACTTTGTGCTGTTTCTATGGAATTTACTTGTCTCAGGAAGACAATGCGCTATGTCATAAAGCTGCTGCTGTAACTGTGGTTTGTGGACATGAACGTCATCACATTTCACTGTCCTCCATGGAGCCTTGACCTCAATACTCTTGAATATTTATTGGATGAACTGGAGCATTGAGTGTGGTCAAGATATATATCTACTCCACAACAGTCCAGGACTCAGTACATGCCTACAGGAAGAATGATTCAAAATCCCATTGGTCTCTATCTTGGAAAGTAGTGCCCTGTAGGATTGCTGCAGTCATCGCAGCAAAAGGAGGTCCTACACATTAAGGTAGGCACTATGATGTCCATTGACTTCTTTCCAAGTAGTGTATATTCTTAGACTGATTTACATTTATAGCTTCTAATAGAATAAAGTAGTCGCATCCATCACTGCTTCCAAAAAAAAACTACATATGATTTTCCACTCAAGATGTTATTCTCACCTTTGCAGTTCCTAATTTCATTAAATTGTGCTTTTAATGAATTGTTTTTTCGAGGAACTACCTTTCTATTAATTGCTTTTTAAATAAATTGCCTTTCGGTAAGTTGTCGTTTGATAAATTGTCTTTCGGTGAATTTTCTGAATGCTATCTAGAAATGCTTTGAATAGCTTTTTGCTTAATCCCTTAAGTATGTTGCTTCATTCCTAGATACTACTTCCGCGATTAATGCTTGGCTGGGAATATATGAAGGACTACTTTCATACCCACTACAGTGAAAGTGTGGATAGAGGATTTGTTTGCAAAAGATTCCTTAATGCTTCGCTGCTATTTGATCATATGATAAGAGGGACACAAATGTGTTTCAAGTATGCAGTTTCCCTGGCGTGAAAATTAATAATATAAATAATGCTATCAGAATGCATAAAGGGAAGGCGAAAGAATTGCTTGTTTTGGCTAGAACCATTATCCTGAAAGGCGAGAAGTATTGTATAAGGCAGAATGTTAAAGAGTCGTCTGCTGCCACGCTATGAAAGAGGCGATCTGAGAAGGAGAGCGATGATAGCTAATGAATCAATACACAGGTTGAGTAGGACTGATTTAGTTTATGGACGTATGGCCTGAGATTGTGTGTGCAAACGTGTGAGGCATCCATGAAGCGAATGAGTGTGTGAATGAATAAAAAAAGATGGTATGTAGTCTCTCAGTTAGCAATAACAAATGGGACAGTAAATTCAAGATATTAAAAGAGACTAAGGGAATGTTACAGGTTCTACATACTAATGCTAGAAGCATTAGGAATAAGAGAGAAAAGTGTTTGGCATTGTATAATAAAATTAGTTTAATCCTTTATCCAAGTGTGAGCAAACAAAGTTTGCACCTGAAAGTATCTTCAGGACTGGGGTAAGGTGGTACAACACCAGAACAACTCGTTGCAAAGTGGAGCAAGGTACCAACACTCCGATCGTATCTCCAACAATGCAAAACACATCTCCTTGCGGATATGTCTAATGTTGTTTGCTCACACTTGGATAAAGGATTAAACTAATTTTATTATACTCTAACCAAGTGAAAAATAAACTTCAAACATGTTTGGCATTGGTTGGTGCAACCTTGCCAAAATGTTATAGGCATTAATGAGATTTGGCTAACAAGAGATGACGCGGTTACAGGAATAGAATATTTAGTATGTTCAGTGAGGTTAGAATAGACAGGACAGTGGTGGCAGGGTATGCCGGTGAATGGCAGCCAAAATAATTAGGAATCGGTCGGAGAGGTGACAGTTTTTTTGAGTCAATATGGTGTGAGATCGAGGCCAGGGGGAAAAAATATAAATAGGGTAAGAATTAGATGAGTAACATCATTAATCATAAACTGCAAAAATTGAGGGTGTATAAGGTGAAAGGAGACCACCTAACTCATGAACAAGACAAGGATCATGCAAGAAAAGTGACTACTATACTCCTAGTAAGAAAGATAAAATCAGATTATGGGAAGAAAGTAGCTGAGTAATATGAGCTGCAAAAAATGTTAGGTGAAAGGAGACCAGCGAACTCATGAAGAAGACAAGAATCAGGCAAGAAAGGTGACCAGCAGGTAACGAAGGCAAAATCAGATTATGGGAAGAAACTAGTTGAGCAGGTGAAAGGAAATCCTAGACGTTTTTTGTTATATAGCAAGTATGACTATATATAAAAAACTTATTGTTTAATGCTGACCATATACAAATATTTTAACATTCTTTGCCTACCAGTTTCGCTAGCAAACTGTCTAGCTTTTTCAAGGCTTTCACGGAAAAGTATAAAAAATACTAGTAAATGCAAATTGAAAGGAACATTAAAAACGTTGTAAACACTCTAGCAGCTAAGGTTGCACGTTCGCGTGACAGAGACTGAGTGGACTTATTGTTCTTAATCATTATCACGCATGCGTGTTTGTTGTAAACGCATAATATGATTACTACCTAGCTTAATTCAGATGGATTTAGAGAGAGGATGAGGTTTTTCCATGAACTGTTAAGAACAGTACCTGGTTTCTGTTTAGGTTTCCGCCAGTTTTTGACCCTATTGCGGCTTCCTTGAATGCAGGACGTCTATAATCGTCATCTAAATATGGCATGGAGCTATTTTGCCACTCTATTGTGTGGTAAGACGTACAGAAATGATGTACTAAGACGGAAGAAATACTTCTGGCGTGGTTTACATCACCAACGTGCTCTCTCTGTCTGATCTCCAAAGTCCGTGAAGTTTGTCCGATGAAGGCGAGACCACAGGAGCAAGGAATGTAATATATTCCTGGATATTTGTAGAATGGCACCTTGTCTTTTGGTAATCCTAAAAAATGTTTGATGCTAGTGGTTGGTTTGAAGATCACTCTGATGTTGTGGGCTTTTAGTATTATGGCTATTTGATAAGAAATTGACTTGATGAAGGAAATCACTACAGAAGAAATGTGCTGGGAGTTTGGTTCTTCTTGTCTGGGGTTGTCACCGTATAGATATTTTTTGATGTTCGGAGGGTATCCATTTTGTGATAATGTTTTGGCTATTCCTCCTCTTCTGATATAAACTTACGTGCTCTATTTTTCAACATATGGATAATGCTTAGTTTGTGTGTCTTGTGATGGTTAGAGGTATAATGAAGGTATCCTCCAGAGTATGTCGGCTTTCTGTAAATAGATAAATTGACACTATTTGCTTGTCTTTTTATCAAGATGTCTAGAAAATGAAGATGGTTGTTGTTTTCAACTTCCAGAGTGAATTTTATCTTGTTAACGAATTTAGGTTTTCTAAGCTATCTTGTCACATAATGAAAATATCGTCAACATATCTCCACCATATAGATGGTCTAATGGAGATTGTTGAGAGAATTTCATTTTCAAGTTTTTCCATTAAGAGGTCTGCACAAGATGGCGATAGCAGACTTCCCATTGCTAGGCCTTCTAATTGTTGGTATATGGTGTTATTAACCTTGAAGAAATTAGACTGAAGGCAGTGTTTAAACATCTGTGTGCTGTCTAGAGGAAAGAGGTCTTGAATGATGCTTATTACCTCTTCTACTGGTACATTGGTGAAGAGGGACACAATATCCAGACTGGCTAGTATGTCTGTTGGTTAAACTTTAATGGCTTGGAGTTTATTTACAAAACGCTGACTATTCTTGATATAGGATTCTGTTGATCTTATTTTTATTTAATAAATTTACAAGATGCGTAGCCAAAAGGTAAGTTGGGGATGAACTCCCATCCAACGATTGGACGAAGAGGTATATCCATTTTATGTATTTTCGGTGTCCCATATAGTCTGGCAGTAATGAGATGTGAGGATTTTATTCTTCTCTTCACCTCTTCTGGCCAAATGTTGCAATTACGGATTAGTTGGTTTGTTTCATTGTGATTTTTTACGGTGGGATCTTTGTCTAGGATCTTATAGGTAGAGTTGTCTGATAGTAATACGTCTAACTTATCAAAGTGTCTTTAGAGTTAAGGATGACTGTTGAATTTCCCTTATCAGACTTGGTAATGATGATATCTTTGTTTTTCTTTAAGTTAAGGATTGCCTTTCTATCATAAGGAGAATGATGGGAATATGTTGTTTAGCTTTGGCTAGGATTATGGTACTTTTGAATCTAATAGTGTTGGCTGCAATTTGCGGTACTGGATAATAGCCTTTTTCAATTCCACACATAAAATCCATTTTAAGAATGTGCTTTGGTGTAATTGCAAAGTTAAAGCCTTTTTTGAGAATGTCGGATTCATTTTTTGTCAGACTATGATTCGACAAATTGAAAATCACTTTGTCGTCCGGGAGGTTGTTCTATGTCCGATATTTTTTCTTCTACAGTTCATTGAATTTCTTAATTTGTTTTCCTTTATAAAGTTTGAAGGTTTTTTCATAACTGCGTTGCATCATTTGATCTATTTGGTTCCATATGGTATATTCTAAATTGTTGGAAATTTCATCAAAGAACCTACGCCAATTAATATCACTTTGTACGTCTAACCACACGATAGAGTGGCAAAATAGCTCCATGCCATATTTAGACGACGATTATAGACATCGTTCATTCAAGGAAGTCGCAGTAGTGTTAAAAACTGGCGGAAACCTCAACAGAAACCAGGGTACTATTCTTAACAGTTCATGGAAAAACCTCATCCTCTCTCTAAATCCATCTGAACTACAGCTAGGTAGTAATCACATTATGCATTTACAACAAGCACGCATGCGCGTTAATGATTAAGAACAATAAGTCCACTCAGTCTCTGTCACGCGAACGTGCAACCTTAGCTACTAGAACAGTGGTCGCCAAAGGTGTCGATATCGACCCCCTGGGGTCGATGTGACATTGTTGGGGGTAGATTGGGGGTCGACAGAAAAATATAAGACATCTTTGTATGGGTAATATTTAATTCGGTTAACTTGGATTACCTCCATGACAAAAGACATGGAGGTAATGACAACACAATTAAGAGTGAATCGTGGGATCAGTACCTCCATCTTACAGGTCCATGAATAGGACCTGTAAGATGGAGTAAGGTCATGAAAATAGTTACTGAGGCCAATCAAGTAGGCCAAAATTACGTATTTACCAATAAACGGATGTTGGTGGTTCCTGCCGGCTGACGCAGTGGGAGCGAGATTGCAACACGTGCGTGGTTCTTATTTATTGATTCTTCGATCCTATTAATGTTCTAAAATTCATCAGCATACATATTATAATTCAATCGTTATTCATTCACGAACTAAACTTCTCTATGTTGAAGAGTTGAGCAGCGCAGGTAGTAATACCAGTGATATTAATACCAGTAGTTTATTAATATCACTAGTAATACCAGTGATATTACTAGTGATAGTAATAGTAATATAATAATACATAGTATATTATACATAAAATAAACACTGTAACTATAAAATAAACAATCTAAATACTCACAGAAGCGTCTTTTTTTGCTTGTCCTATTATAATTACGTAATAGTAAAATACAGGGAGTCGATAACAAGTCAAGAAACTCTTGAAGGGGTCGACGGGCAAATAACTTTGGCGACCCCTGTACTAGAGTGTTTACAGCGTTTTTAATATTCCTTTCAATTTGCATGCACTAGTATTTTTTATACTTTTCCGTCAACGCCTTGAAAAAGCTAGACATTGCTAACGAAATTGGTAGGCAAAGAATGTTAAAATGTTTGTGGTCAGTATTAAACAATAAGGTTTTTATACTTAGCTTTCAAACGACCAAATATGTTTAATTTGAACAATTTAATGAAACACAAAGTTCGGTGCATGGAAAGAGAAAAATGCAGAAAGGCCAAACTTCTAAACCACCTAACTTTCCTTAAATGTTGCAGAGAATTCTCCATCATCCCAAAGTTCCTCATAGTCAAAGGTTATATAAACTCTATATCAGCTAAAAAAATCTATCTACGCACTTCATTGGCACTTATAAGGGAAAGGATTCAGAACACGAGGTACGAACTTAATCAGAATCATATTAATTGCCGTAGGTTCTTTGATGAATTTTCCAACAATTTAGAATATATCATATGGAACCAAATAGATCAAATGATGCAACGCAGTTATGAAAAAACTTTCAAACTTTATAAAGAAAAACAAATTAAGAAATTCAATGAACTTTAGAAGAAAAAATATCGGACACAGAACAACCTCCCGGACGACAAAGTGATTTTCGATTTGTCGAATCATAGTCTGACAAAAAATGAATCCGACATTCTCAAAAAAGCTTTACCTTTGCAATTACACCAAAGCACATTCTGAAAATGGATTTTATGTGTGGAATTGAAAAAGGCTATTATCCAGTACCGCAAATTGCAGCCAACACTATTAGATTCAAAAGTACCATAATCCTAGCCAAAGCTAAACAACATATTCCCATCATTCTCCTTAAGAAAGGCAATCCTTAACTTAAAGAAAAACAAAGATATCATCATTACCAAGTCTGATAAGGGAAATTCAACAGTCATCCTTAACTCTAAAGACACTTTGATAAGTTAGACGTATTACTATCAGACAACTCTACCTATAAGATCCTAGACAAAGATCCCACCGTAAAAAATCACAATGAAACAAACCAACTAATCCGTAATTGCAACATTTGGCCAGAAGAGGTGAAGAGAGGAATAAAATCCTGACATCCCATTACTCCTAGACTATATGGGACACCTAAAATACATAAAAAGGATATACCTCTTCGTCCAATCGTTGGATGGGAGATCATCCCCAACTTACATTTTGACTAAGCATCTTGTAAACTTATTAAATAACAAAATAAAATCAACAGAATCCTATATCAAGAATAGTCAGCATTTTGTAAATAAACCCCAAGCCATTAAGATTGAACCAACAGACATACTAGCCAGTCTGGATATTGTGTCCCTCTTCACCAATGTACCAGTAGAAGAGGTAATAAGCATCATTCAAGACCTCTTTTCTCTAGACATCACACAGATGTTTAAACACTGCCTTCAGTGTTTAAACATCTGTGTCTAATTTCTTCAATGTTAATAACACCATATACCAACAATTAGAAGGCTTGGCAATGGGAAGTCTGCTATCACCATCTTGTGCAGACCTTTTCATTGAAAAACTTGAAAAAGAAATTCTCTCAACAATCTCCCCTAGACTATCTATGTGGTGTAGATATGTTGACGATATTTTCATTATATGACAAGATACCTTAGAAAACCTAAATTCATTTGTGAATAAAATCAACTCCATACATAACAAGATAAAATTCACTCTGGAAGTTGAAAACAAGAACCATCTGCATTTTCTAGACATCTTGATAAAAAGATAATCAAATATTGTCAATTTATCTATTTACAAAAAGCCGACAGACTCTGGAGGACACCTTCATTATACTTCTAACCATTACAAGACACACAAACTAAGCATTATCCATATGTTGAAAAATAGAGCACGTAAGTTTATATCAGAAGAGGAGGAATAGCCAAAACATTATCACAAAATGGATACCCTCCGAACATCAAAAAATATCTATACGGTGACAACCCCAGACAAGAAGAACCAAACTCCCAGCACATTTCTTCTGTAGTGATTATCAAGTCACTTAAGTATAAAGAGCTAATAAGTGAGGCTTCTTCACTGATGAAGCCTCAAAAAAGGCTGAAACCGGTCTGGGTAGTGACCTCCCTCCATAATGTAATAACAGCATACGTTTCCTAGGAAATGTGTTTTTACATTATGGAAAATACCTAAGAATAGCGATCTGAACTTCCCCCACCTTTGCAACGAGTTGTCCGGTATTGTACTACGTACTAGGATCACTTGCATTGGCTAACGTTAGTGTCGCCGATACTTTATAGTTTACTATATTCGGCAAGAAACTCTCTGATTCCAATCTTTGAGTTTCTTATTCGGTTATAAAACTATGTGGGATTTAGTATCCCCTTAATTTAAGTAATGTTTTCATTGCCGAAATGAAGCTTATTAGCTCTTTATACTTAAGTAACTTAATGGTTGCACCTGTTTGGAAAACTCGTTCGCAGAGTATATAAGTTCTTTTCGCTATACACTTTGGTATTAGGTCTAGCTACTCACTGATGAAGCCTCAAAAAAGGCTGAAACCGGTGGGGGCTATTATGAGTTCGCTCCCTTAGGGTTTTTGCCTTAAGGGAGCAATTTGAGTCTCCGGGTAAAGTGTTCTCTTGCACGGCCCGCTGAGGGGCTTTGTCGGTGAATGATTTTCTTTGGAATATGAGCGGTTCTGCTCGGTGGTGGCGTGTGGGTGGAAGGCCATCACTGAGTGGAGCCAATGCTGAGATGGACGGTCTTTCGCCCACGATTGAGTGGCCTAGGGATCGTCCGAATTTTTAGAGACGGCTTTACTTACTCATAAGGCTGAAACCGGTCTGGGTAGTGACCTCCCTCCATAATGTAATAACAGCATACATTTCCTAGGAAATGTGTTTTTACATTATGGAAAATACTTAAGAATAGCGATCTGAACTTCCCCCACCTTTTGCAACGAGTCGTCCGGTATTGTACTACGTACTAGGATCACTTGCATTGGCTAACGCTAGTGTCGCCGATACTTTATAGTTTACTATATTCGGCAAGAAACTCTCTGATTCCAATCTTTGAGTTTCTTATTCGGTTTTAAAACTATGTGGGATTTAGTATCCCCTTAATTTAAGTAAAATTATTAAGTCAATTTCTTATCAAATAGCCAGAATACTTAAAGCCCACAACATCAGAATGATCTTCAAACCAACCACTAGCATCAAACATGTTTTAGGATCACCAAAAGACAAGGTGCCATTCTACAAATATCCAGGAGTATATTACGTTCCTTGCTCCTGTAGTCTCGCCTTCATCGGACAAACCTCACGGAGTTTGGAGATCAGACAGAGAGAGCACGTTCGTGATGTAAACCACAACAGAAATATTTCTTCTGTCTTAGCACATCATTTCTGTACGTCTAACCATATCGCACGTCTGTACGATAGAATGGCAAAATAGCTCCATTTGAATTAACGATTATAGACATCTTTTATTCAAGGAAGCCGCAGTAGTGTTGAAAACTGGTGGAAACCTCAACAAAAACCAGCGTACTATTCTTAACAGTTCATGGAAAAACCTCATCCTCTCTCTAAATCCATCTGAACTACAGCTAGCTGGTAATCATATTATGCGTTTAAAACAAACACGCATGCGTGGTAATGATTAAGAAAAATAAGTCCACTCAGTCTCTGTCACGTGAACGTGCAACCTTAGCTAGTAGAGTGTTTACAACGTTTTTGATGTTCCTTTCAATTTGCATTTACTAGTATTTTTTATACTTTTCCGTGAAAGCCTTGAAAAAGCTAAACAGTTTGGTAGCGAAACTGGTAGGCAAAGAATGTTAAAATATTTGTATATGGTCAGTATTAAATAATAAGTTTTTTATAATTAAGTTTGAAACGGCCAAATATGTTTAATTTGAAGAATGACTATGGAAGAATAACATTAATGATTGCAAATGGTAGTGAGATAATAGAGACAGACGAAAAAATCGTTGGTCTCCTGAGTGATCATATTGCAAAAGTATATCATCCAAGTCAAGATGTTGTTATGGCAGGAGTAACAGGGACTGATGCAAGAACAGCGGTTGACGAACTGGAGGTACTCAGGATATTGCAGAAATAGAATGAAAATATAGCTGTGGGATTGTATTGGATATCAGCTCACATTTCAATAGAATGTGCAGGGAAACGGGTGATGCTTTTGATTAGGCTGTTTAATTTGTCTCAGCTCTTTCAAAGTCCAAAGAGAGTGGAAGGGGAAAATAATTTCTTTGCATAAAGGAGAATTTAGGTCCTTGGTAGCGAATAATAGACCAATCAGTGTCTCAGGAGTAGTAGTAAATGTACTGAAAAGGTGATCAAAAAGAGAACTCAGGAATGGGTGGGTAAGAAAATGATACTCTATGTGGGGCAGCATAGCTTTGTGAAGGGTCGGTCTTATAGTAATCTATTAACTTTTTTATAATAGGGTGACAGGTGAGTTTGATAAAGGGAAAGACTGTATGATAATACTGCTAGATTTTGCAAAGATGTTTGCAGAATAGCACATGGAATTCTATTATGCAAACTGCAAAACATGGAGATGATGGAAATGAAACTGGTGACGTGGATAAAAGGGTGACTGATGGATAGATATAAAACTTGGTATATCTAACAGAATCTGGGGGAAGGCAGGTGTCTAGTGGTGTGCTTCAGGGTTCTGTGCTTAAACCACTGCTTTTTAGTATGAACAAAAATTCTATAGGAAATAATTTGATTGGAGATATTCAGTTGTTTGCTGATGATGCAAAGTTGGGCATGGTTAATAGTAATAGTAGAGAGCTTACAGGGTGATTTGAATAGGATGACAGTATGAGCAAAACATAGTTATGAATTTTTGGATATTACAACCTGTGTATCACATTTAGGAAACTGTATTCCAGGAAATTGATGAAGCCACGAATTCGGGGATAGTAGCAGAGACAGAGAGTTGAAATTTAGAGAGAATATTGCTAAAGTAGTCAGGGTAGTTCAGCAATTGTTTGTTTATCGAAGAACACACTAACAAGCAGAGTAGTTTACCGGGTACTAGTGAAAAGATGAAGATCAAGATAAGATAAGGAATCGTGACGTAATTAGATGATGATATCATGTGTTTGGAATGTTTGGAATTTTTCTGAGGACCATCTGTGTGTGATGTCACGTTGTTTTGTTGGCGTATGGAATTATAGGTGATGATTAGAGATAAGGATTCGTGTCGTGATTGGTGGGACACTTTTGATCAGATCAAGATCAAGATAAGACAAGGAATTGTGACGTGGATGTGTTGTTATCAGATAAAGATAAGTGACGTAATTTGTTATTTGTAAATAAGTGACGTTATTGTTTTAAATTGAAAAGAAATATACATTAATGGATAAGGATTCGTGTCGTGATTGGTGGGACACTTTTAACCAGATCAAGATCAAGATAAGACAAGGAATCGTGACGTGGATGTGTGTTGTTTTAAGATGAGATAGAGCTTGGAATGTTTAGAATTTCGCTGGGGCCCCCTTCTGTCAGGGACATCACGTGGTGTGTTTGGTTCGCGTGAAGCACTGTGGATAGTTTTAGAGATAAGGAATCGTGACGTTATATGTTTGGAAATTTCGGAGGAATGTATGTCACTGTGATATCACATGGTTTTGGTTTGCCTACGGAATTGTGGGTGATGTTTTTGAGATAAGATATCTTGGAATTTTCCCAGGGTGACAAACATCCATCACTGTCATCAAGGTTTGTGTTTGGTTGGCTATAGATGGCAGTACTAATTTTCCAATACAGTTTGGGGTATTTCTTTCTTGTTAAAATACTATGGGAATTCTTAGAGTAGAGTAGAGTCTAGTTGTGGCAGCGTTTCGAGATTTTCAGAATAATTTAATTATATATGCTGATGTCACTCAATAACAAACATTAGACATGAAAAGTCGCTAATGTATCCCATGGTAATACTCTGTTGTATGTACCCTATGATAATTCTTATGAAAAAAAAAAAAAAAACTATTCAGTATTAGAATTAGAATTGCGCTTACCAAACATGCGATCACTAGCCGTCGAAATTACAAATATCACATGGTGTATATATATATATATATATCCCTACTGTGAAAAAAAAGTCGGGCTGAGAGGACAACAATCAATTGGGACTAACGGAAATGAGTTTTTCATAGTTGAACTATGTAAAAACCATATAGTTCAACTTGTTTTGAAATGTCACATGGAGAAAAATCACGTGAATTACATGTAAGCACCAGTGGCAAATCATACACTATGAACATCAGCGCAAACGTTAAATCAGAAGAATAAGAAAACAAAATTATCTTTTTTACTTTATTTAATTTCTGTATGTTAGATTCAGTAAATACAATTTGTTAATAACATTACAGTCAAATAAATGGTAACATAAAAATTAACAAACTATATATATTACAGAGCTAATATTCATTTGAAATAATGAGAAATAACTATTTATTTGTTGTGCTGGCAAAAGAAGTTTGTAAACGAAAACGTTAACGGGGAGTTCAAAACGTTGTTTGTCTCATATCCGTTACTTAAAATTACTAATGCTAAAGAAAAATAAATAAATAAAATAAAAATTTCATTTGCAGAAATAGGTTAAGAGCGCAAGGAATTGAAGGTAAAATTAATACTCAGAGAAGGACAATCAGTTTTTTTTTTTTTTTTTGCTCAGTTATTCTGATTAGAATTATATGTATTGGTTTTAAAAAAAATAAAATATAAGCATTAATTTACTACAGTAACAATTTCCCACGCGAACGAAGAGTTCCAATCTAAACACACGTTTTCTCACCTAGGAACAACAAATTTGCGACCGGATAAGAGACGTATCATTAAGATAAGACTTAATGAGAAATCTTCAGTGTGGGAAAATATATTCAGATACAATTTATTTATTTATTAATTTTACTCAGTTATACTGTTAGACTATGTAGTTAAACTGAATTTTAAAAGTAAAATAGAGAAAATAACCAATCAATTTAGGGAAAAAAAATCATTTCACTTATCAGAATTCTATACTCTAACAGCACTCTGAATTCCAAACAGGAAATAACACATACCCTCAACAAAACGGTGCATAGACTTTCCGACCAAGCTTGGAAAAACATAGAATGAGCAACTGTGGGAGAGAATTAATGCAGAGAATCAAACGGATAGTAATCTAAAGGAAGTAGTCAACTAAGCTTTCCGGTTATTTACATAAATATCGTTCTTTCAACTCATATGTTTTGTGTGTTTTTGTGCTGTGAATATATGTTAAAATCAACAATTTGGAATAAGTATTGTTTTCAGAACCTAGCTAGCTAGTTCCAAGATGCCCCATTCTGAATAGTAAGTTAATCTTTTTTGTTTAACTTAAACATACCATGTGATATTCGTAATTTCAATGGCCAGTGATCGTATGTTTGGTAAGCGCAATTCTAATTCTAATACTGAATAGTTCTTTTTTTTTTCATAAGAATTATCATAGGGTACATATAACAGAGTATTACCATGGGATACATTTGCGACTTTTCATGTGTAATGTTTGTGATTGAGTGACATCAGCATATATAATTAAATTATTCTGAAAGGCTCGAAACGCTGCCGCCACTAGACTCTACTCTACTCTAAGAATTTCCATACTCTTTTAACAAGAAAGAAATACCCCAAACTGTATTGGAAAATTAGTACTGCCATCTATAGACAACCAAACACAAACCTTGATGACAGTGACGGATGTTTGTCACCCTGGGAAAATTCCAAGATATCTTATCTCAAAAACATTACCCACAATTCCATAGACAAACCAAAACCATGTGATATCACAGTGACATATGTTCCTCCGAAATTTCCAAACATATAACGTCACGATTCCTTATCTCTAAAACCATCCACAAAGCTTTACGCGAACCAAACACACCACGTGATGTCCCTGACAGAAGGGGGGGGGATGCTGCGAAATTCCAAACATTCCAAGCTCTATCTCATCTTAAAACAACACACATCCACGTCACGATTCCTTGTCTTATCTTGATCTTGATCTGGATAAAAGTGTCCCACCAATCACGACACGAATCCTTATCCACTAATATATATTCATTTTCCATTCAAAACAATAACGTCACTTATTTACAAATAATAAATTACGTCACTTATCATCTGATCTGATAACAACACATCCACGACACGATTCCTTATCTTGATCTTATTCTGGTCAGAAGTGTCCCACCAATCACGATACGAATCCTTATCTGTAATCATCACCCATAATTGCATACGCGAACAAAAACAAACAACATGACGTCACACACAGATGGTCCCCAGAAAAATTCCAAACATTCCAAACTCATGATATCATCATCTAAATACGTCACGATTCCTTATCTTATCTTGATCTTGATCTGGTCATTAGTGCCCGGTATACTACTGAGCAGAGA
Source organism: Typopeltis vanoorti (assembly GCF_054136105.1). Taxonomy (NCBI): domain Eukaryota; kingdom Metazoa; phylum Arthropoda; class Arachnida; order Uropygi; family Thelyphonidae; genus Typopeltis; species Typopeltis vanoorti. Next base: position 61,431,751 of record NC_143573.1, on the reverse strand, counting down.
TAAGTGATTTATCATTTCTCTTTATAAAAACTCAATACGATCACCTCGGGTTGTTTCTTGGGGATGAGAAAGTGATGTATAGGATCCAGAAGCAAGTAAACAAGATGGCGAATGCTCTGTAGAATCCTCCATATGAGGATAGATTAGGATAGATTGGGGATTTTGGGATTTTTGGATTGCAATAGTGGGTTGATAGGCGAAAAAAACAGGAGGGATATGATAGAAACATTTAAGTTTCTCCAAGGATTTCATAGGACTGATGCGGTGAAAATGTTTCAGCACTAGAGGGAGTAGAACAAGAGGTCATCCCAGAAAGTTGGGTAACAGTGTGGCTAATCAGTGCGTAAGGACTAGATTTTACTCTTAGAGAGGGGTGAATAAATGGAATGGGTTGCCCGAGTTAGCTCTGAGTGTTTTGTCTGTTAATGGTTTCGAGGGGAGATACAATAGATATTGTGTTGATTGTTTGGGTCTCTTATGATGAGTCTCAGGTCTCCATGGAAGTTCCTATGCAATAATAATAATAATAATAATAATAATAATAATAATAATAATAATAATAATAATAATAATAATAATGAAATATAACATAACAACAATAATAATAAGACTTAATTGCTTACTTATATTTAAGGTATTACTAAGACTTACCTTATTGATGGCGTACCAAGATTTGGCAAACACATTCGTTAATGCTTTGCTGCTATTTGATCGTATGATAAGATGGGCGCAAATGTGATTCAGGTATATTAGTGAATATGTTATATCGGTAGTTAAAGGCGTGTTCATCTTGAATACGCCATTGAAAATATTCTATGTTCTAATTCATTTTCGAGTGATAAATTTAACGTAGAAGTCTCATCTACATTCCTTGTTCTTTTAAGCTCTTCGTCTTGTTTTCCATCATGAAAAATGGCTACGTTGTTTAATTATCCCCTGCTGTTGACGGCAGTATTTCTTTGTTCTCCCTGCAGTAGGGACTTTTCCATCCCTTGAAGAATTTCCATTCTTTACGTTTCTCATTGAATTTACATTGCCACTTTAATTGGGAAAGGCCCGAACATATAAAGTGCAGATTTCGAAGGCATTTTCTACACGTTATGTAATTTCTTCAGGAAGGTAGAATCTTTAGGCATTTCTTGTATATCATGACTCACCTTAACCTTATTTCCTTAAACTTAGTTCCTTATAGCAGAATCATTAATCCGTCGCTGGAGAATAAAGGTCAAGTACAACTGGCTCAAAATAGTGGATGCATTTTCAGAGAAAAAAAATAGAGACGGCATACCCTACAGGAAGAAATATATCATGTACACATGACTGCATATAAGTACACTGCTTGGAAAGAAGTCAACGGACACCATAGTGTGAGGAAAAAACAGCCATGGCGTCCACCTTAATAAGATGTAGGACCTCCTTTCGCTGCGATGCTGTTCCGTGCAAACACTACAAAATAAGAAGCATTACATTGTTCAGAATATTCAGCTACCTCTCGGAGTTCAATGTTAGACACCACAAACCGAGGTCTGAGACCAAACCAAGAAAAACAGGATCATACCATTACACTGCCACCTCCGTATTTCATACCTGGGATTAGACACGCTAATAAAAGAACTTCACTGGGCATCCGCCATACTCACACTGGTCCATCTGCTTAGCAGATAGTGACACATAGCGTGATTCTTCGCTCCATAACACAATTCTAAGCTTCCATGTACCATTATATACGCTCTTTACACCACTGAAAATAATGCTGCATATTGGTTCAGGAAAAGTTGGGCTTGTATATTGCAGTCCTTCCATGGAAATCCATGTTGTGAGCCTCGTTTCTGAATGTTTTTTGTGCAGATTCGTGTTTCAGTCGAACTGTGGACCTCGACATTCAACGTGCCGGTCGACGAATGTCAATAATCAGCGAACGTCATCACTGATTGCTGACATGGGATAGCCCAGTCTGCCAACATTTTGCCGAACAGATAGGTCTGGAACAACATGGAACTCTATCATACCGTCTGTTTCGATCTCAGTTGGTTCCCTTCTCGCAGTCATTTCGCCTAGATGCAGTTACACTGATTTGGGAGCATCATATTCCTCCAATTTATACCCGCTACAGACACGTGACTCGTTACTTGGTATTATGCACTAAGCGAATGGGGATGTTCGTTGGCTTCTTTCCAAGCAGTGTACTAAAAAGTTAGAGGACTCATTTCTTTTAGTTTTTAAGCTAAAGCTGAATTCACTTTTAAGTAATTGAGATGTCTTAAAAACTGATACCAGCAAAACATACCACAGTTCTCTTTTTTACATGACTTGAGTAAATAATAACATGTTTCAAAACTAATAAAAAATGACTAAGATTGTTAAGGCTATGATGTGTAGTTATTACAGCATTGAACATTCCCAAGAATGTAAAAAGGTAAAAGACATCCATAAGAGGTGAGCAGTATTTTCCAGTCAAGTTGATAAAATGCTGTTTTACAGGAGTATTTCTCATATTCGGTTCATCATAACAGTGCCTATTCGTGTCTTCTTCATTATCCTAATGAAGAAGACGGGGAAGAATAAAAAACGCTTTCTTCATTTTTGTGCCTCTTCTTCCACAGCTTAATGGATCATTTAGATTCAATGCTGCCACTCTAGGGATTTCTATCGATCTCCGTTTATCATTAGTCACATCTGAAGTAAGATGTTCATCCAGTTGTCTTTGGCTTTTGATTACAACATGTATCCACCAAGTTTGTGGTGTTCCTGGAGTTGTTTTCTTCTCAATTTTATATGCTTTTATAAATGATTGAATGTTGGTTCGTTGAAACACGTTTCACAATTATTCATTGTCTTTGGTCACACAATATTTTAACTGTAAAATAGTAACAAAAATGTTTTTCAATGAAAATGCAATTCATGGAAAGACAGTTCATGGAACAATAATTAATCGCAAAACAATTCATTGAACAATAACTAATCTATAACTCAATTCATTAAACATTTATTATCTCTCCTTACTGCTGACCAACTGTAGCTTAATATCGAGCTTAGATAAGTTACCTATTTAAGTAAAGTTTTCCCCAATCTCATCGCAAAACAAACAAACAAACTAGTCTGATTCCACGTAAATTTGGTAGACATAATATTCTATAGAAATAGAAGCAATGACACTACTAGTAAAATGTTTATTTAAAAAAAAAAAACATGGCCATTACATGTTTAAAAACATTACATGGCCCTAACAGGCATTCAGCCTATGACAGTAAGACGAGATGGGAGCAGATATTTTTTATACTACTGGTTCAGCAGACTTCGGGTGTTACAAATATAGCAAACTACGTTTATCGTTTTGAAAGGTGACTTAGCGATCTATACTGAGCTGTTCACAGTTTACGGATGAAATTTATGCTGCTGTACAAATTTTTCTGGGATGTCAATCATAGATCAACGTCGATGTAACGATAAATGTAATTACTATCGAAAGCAATTACATATACGTACTATATAATTACAAAAGAGTTCGATAAAGTACATTACTACCTCTCCAGACACACTTTAATTATATTGAAAGTAGCCCATGTTGCCATATTTTGCTAATAATTTTACATTCCAAAAGTATTCTTTAAAAACCAATTATATATCCTGTTAATGGAGATATTCTAAATTACAGGTTCTTATTTATAAAAGCAAAAAATTGTCAAATTTAATAATTAAGCTACAATTTGTCATTTTAGAATGATGCACTCATAATTATCTTTAATGTTATCTGTCAATGAACACCAAATCGGTTGCACTAATAGGAATTTTTCGTGCTTTGACACCTTTGGGTTAGAAGCGCATACAGTTAGTTAAACAAGAGGTGGTCGTTTTACTTATTAAAGTACGCTATATCCATAATTAGTTCCTTTAAAAGTAATTATTGAAATGGCTTCTAAAGTGGTCGTTTGTTGAAATATCTTAATTATTATTTTATTAAATGAGAAAATATGAAGCTATTTAGGTTATGAGTATATTCGTTACTGTCGTCTACAGTAATAAGCACGGCTAAAAACAGCGAGAAATGGGTCACATAAATATATGGTTTCTCAGGTTAACAGTTTCCGCTTTGGCTCAAAATAACCTCAACTCTTGCATGGGTACCTACCATAGAATGATACAGCAATACAAGGTACTTATACTCGAAATCGCTCTAAAAATTTCAAGTAAGAACTATTTTCTCTCAGTCACGAAGAATTTGGATATTATAAAAGAAACAATTCACCGATCATGAAAACATTCATCGTTGAAATGCACTAAAAAAAAGTGTTTTATATTTTTCCGAAGTTTATTACCTCTTTGTTATTAATTATTCCCAGAAACAGCTTTTTAATCCTATATTATTAATCATCTTAAATTTTATTTCATCATGTCATTATTTTTATCAACAAAATATCAAATTATTCCTGTTGTTGTAGGCTTATTTTAACTAATGAAAAAAGTATTGCATTTTTGTAAGATATAGAAGGAAATTGGGAATGAAATCTGAACAAACCAATAGGCCATGGATCCTCTCCGTCAACCACCCATTAATAGTATTTAGCTGGCCTTAATTTCAAATAACCTTAATAACTGGCCAATGCATCAATCATCTATTGAAGAGGTTAATTTTTGTAGGTAATATAACAGTAGTGAACGGGCAACATCAATCCCATTATTCTAATTAATACTGCTATGCTCCCCCCCCCCAACTAAAAGTGCGTTTGCATATTTGTTGTAATATGCCGACTCCGAACTATGATTTATGTCTGAGCATCATCACTCAGATATGACAGTCTGTATGCGAACACAGACTGAAGGCAACCACAGGGAAACTCCACTTCATGACAAATGGCATACTTAGGAGCAGGAGATAGGGAAGCGATCCCTTTCCCCACTTTTCTTTCTTATTTCTTAGCATACGTGAAGAACGATTTTAACTATCAAACTAGAAATACTATTAGGACTGCACCTGCTGTCTTTTGAATAATGCTTTGGAGTGAAACAAGGATCAGAAGGAAGAAGTTCTAATTTCAAGTTAATTCGAGGTTTACAAGAAGTACATTTATATTTATATTTATGTGGAAATCGTTGCCTTCTTTTTATCTTCTTCGTTTTTTTATTTATTTTTTAAGTCAGATTTTCGATAAAATGTGACATATATATAAACACTTGGCTGTTGATAAGACATGATGGTTCATCGCTCCTATACGCTAGTTTCGACAATTACATATGCACCCAATTGACAAACTCACTTTGTTGATTGAAAAACAGAGAAGACGTCTTACTTTCCTAAGGGGAGCTAACATAAAATTTTTATTATTTTTTTTCCAACAGGTCGGTTCTTCATTCCATTATGGAGTTAAGTTCAGAGAATGGTTAAATAGTTAAAATGAAATATATATTGATCTTTATTTAATCATGATTTATAAAACATCTAATACCAACAAGTTTCGCCGAAGGGACTGTCCGGCTTCTTCAGGGCTTATAACGGTAAGAGAAAAAACTCAAAGTGGCTAGTACAGAGAAAATGGAGTAACACTATCGTGTAAATTAAACATTAAACAGAACGCGTAATATTACACGCATGGAGCGTGTTGCGTTAGTCATTGTTATGAGAGCACGTTCTGTAGTTTTGAGCGAAATGAAATACTGGCAGACTGAGTGATCTTATTAACGTTTTCCAACAGGCCGGTTCTTCATCCCATTATGGAATTAAGTTTTTATCAATTCCTGGTTTCTGTTAAGATTTTCTCCAGAACGGAGGACTACAACAGCTTCCTTCAAATTTCTACAACGGAAATCTTCTTCTAAGTAAGGCATGGAGCTGCTATCCCAATCAATGGTATGGTTAGTAATCGCGAAATAACAGACCTGAGTTGTCTGTTCTGTTGTTATTAACATCTCCTATATGTTCTTTGTTTCGGGTTTCGAGGCTACTCGACGTCTGTCCTATATACTTTAGACCACAAGCACATGGGATGTTGTACACTCCAGCGTGTTTGAAAAAAAGCATTAATGTCTTTTGACGATCTTAAAACATGACGGATAGTCTTGACCGGTTTGAACGCAACTCTGATGTTGAAAGGTTTAAAAAGTTTTGCGATCTTTTTGGACACTGCCTGCATAAAGAATAACTATGGGTGAACTGTCAGTGATGGTGGGTTGTTGTTGTTGTTGTTGTTGTGGGAGGTTGCTATGAAGAATCTTGTTGATTAAATTCCTTGGATAGCCATTTTTTATTAATGTATAGTCAAGATTGCAGAATTACTATCAGATTCATCAATGTATCATATATTAGAGTCTAATGACTCAAACATCGGACCCAACATGGAAAAACCACAAGGATACTAACAACCTATTACGAAACATGACTAGTTAGTCCACAGACTTGCAACGGAATCTGAAGTCACTACACCCATTGACGTCACGATTGTATGGAGCCCCGAAAGTCCACAAAAGCGGAGTTCCGCTACTCCCGATCGTTGATGGAAGAAATGCTCCCACACATTTATTATCCAAACACCTCTCCAGCCTCCTGAAAAGACATATCAGAAAATCGGACACTTACATTAAGAATTCAAAGCACTTTGTTGAGAAATCGAAAAACATCTCGATCTTAAAGACAGACATTCTCGCTAGCTTGGACGTGGTATCTTTATTTGCCAACAACCCAGTAGAAAAAGTTATCAGTATCCTATACAATCTCTTCCCTGAAGATACGGCTCACCTTTTTCGTCATTGCCTTAAATCTAATTATTTTAAATGGAATGAAACGATATATGAGCAACTAAATGGCTTAACTATGAGTAGTCCTCTTTCGCCGCCATGTGCAGATCTTTTCATGGTTTTCCATGAACCAGACATCCTCTCAAAATTAGACCCAAAACCTTTAGTGTGGTGGAAGTATGGAGACGATGTCTTCATAATTTAGAGGGACACAAAAAGATAATCAACTACCATTTTTGGATACTCTAATCAAGAAACTAGCAGATGGACATGTCAAACTAACAGTCTACCGCAAACCAACACACACACACACACACACACTGGACGCTATCTTCATTTCAAATCAACTCACCATATTTCCCAGAAGCTCAGCATAATACACATACTCAAAAATAGAGCCACGAACATCATCTCAGAAGAAAAAGAACTCTATGATGAACTTACTCATATATCAGAGACATTAATAAAAAACGGCTATCCAAGGAATTTAATCAACAAGATGCTTCATAGCAACCCCCCCCCCACAACAACAACAACAACAACCTACTATCACGCAATACAGTTCATCCATAGTTATTCCTTATGCAGTGTCCGAAAAGATCGCAAAACTTTTTAAACTTTTCAACATCAGAGTTGCGTTCAAACCGGTCAAGACTGTCCGTCATGTTTTAAGATCGCCAAAAGACATTAATGCTTTTTTTTCAAACACGCTGGAGTGTACAACATCCCATGTGCTTGTGGTATAAACTATATAGGACAGACCTCGAAATCCGAAAAAAAAGAACGTATAGGAGATGTTAATAACAACAGAACAGACAACTCAGGTCTAGTCCATCATTTCGCGATTACTAACCATACCAATGATTTGGATAGCAACTCCATGCCTTACTTAGAAGAAGGTTTCCGTTGTAGAAATTTCAAAGAAGCCGTTGTATTCCTTCGTTCTGGAAAAAATCTTAACAGAAACTAGGGAATGATAATAGCTGACATATGGAAAACCTTAAGAAGATCACTCAGTCTGCCAGAATTTAATTTCGCTCAAAACTACAGAACGTGTTCTCATAACAATGACTAACACAACACGCTCCATGTGTGGTTACGCGTTCTATTTAATGTTTAATTTACACGATAGAGTTAGTCCATTTTCTCTGTACTACCTACTTTGAGTTTTTTCTCTTACCATTATAAGCCCTGAAGAAGCCGGACAGTCCCTTCGGCGAAACTTGTTGGTATTAGATGTTTATAAATCATGATCAATTAAAGATCAATAATTTCATTTTAATTATATGTTTGAATGATCAAATATAATCTAAAGGATGGTTAAATCTTAATTTCACAGACTAGGTCGCCTTGGTTAGAGCGAGTGGCCAACATTATCACCAGATCTATCCTCTCTTGACTTCTATCTGTGGGATGTAATGAACGATTTTGTCTAGAAGAAAAAAAAAAACACAAATAGTTTTTCTAAATGAAAACAAACATTTCAGGACAAATTTCCCGAAAATGGCATTTCAGTGTGTATGATGACTTGCAGGAGCGTTACAGCAAAGACCGAAGCTTGTATTGAACACCAGAGGAGGGGAACGGGGGAAGTTTGAACATTTTTTGTAGACATTAACATTCTGCTACATGAAGGAAAATAAATATTAAAACAGCGTGGGAGTTTCTTTAATAAGGAAAATTATAAACAAATTATAAGAAAAATATCAAGAATTTGTGAAATAAATAGGAATAAAAAAGAGCGTCATTTTTGGACCACACTGGTGTGTGTGTGTGTGTGTGTGTGTGTGTGTGTGTGTGTGTGTGTGTGTGTGTGTGTGTGTGTGTGTGTGTGTGTGTGTGTGTGTGTGTGTGTGTGTGTAGAAATAATGACGGACCACCTTATTAATACTTATTCATTATTTTATTGAAATAAATAAATAATGAAATGAATACCGACATTCCAAACCAATGAAACAAAGAATTAAGGGGAATTTTTTAATAAAGGATTATTTGAATCTTCCTCTTCGATTAAAATTTTTGAGAGAGAGAATAATGATCTCAGAATTTAGAATCATAAAGTGATACTAACGGATAAAGCTGACGAAAATTTTCACATTAAACCTTAATCCTAAATTTCCATCCAAACTCAGACGACGTTTTAAAAAATAAAAAATAAAAATACATTTACAATCATGTTGTAAATTTAATATATCTGGGGACACCCAAATATGTTAAATTCCGGCATTTCCTTTCCGTTAACTTGAACCATCTTAGTATTTTAACAGAAAAAAAGTTCAAGTATACCGGCTAGTCTGCTACGAACGAACGATCGCTACTCCTCAACAAACTGACATCTGCTTCCTTAAAAATTCAATTATATTTTGCTATAATGCTCTCATTCTATAGTTTTGAACCTGAGTATTTTTCGGCCAAGATATATCACAAAAAAGAACAAAACTTTTATGTTAACGGAATGAAACTAAATCACTCATTTCTATATGCTCCATTACAAAGCCAATTTAAAGGCTATTTTTAAGTTTGAATACGATTTTTTGTGTTCTAATTGACCCATACTTTTTTTCTAGTAAATTTCAATGTTCAAAACCAATTTAGCTTCATTTAAAAACCCCACCAGTTGCTCTGTCTTCGAAGGATGTATATTTTGGATTAGGGCCATTCCAGATGAAACTTAGTAAAGTAAACATTTAACTCATTTAACCCCAAATAAATTCCGAACTATTGCAATTATAGCGGTAACATGGAAAAGTTAAATTTGCGAATTCAAAATGACGTCTTCCACTTGACTACCTGTAGTGGGATTGGTATTGCATACCAGAAACGAGCGAGAGAACCTGGCGGTGTACCAGCAACTACTAAAATTAGAATTCCTGTAACAAACTGTCGATAGTGCAACTTGTACTACTTGTCATAGAGTGTGTGACAAAGATCTTTTTTTTTCGAGTGAAAGAGAGAGAGAGAGAGAGAGAGAGAAAGAGAGAGTATACTGTGAGCTCCTTGTAGAAAAGACGTTATCTATAAATATATGTTTATGTAAATATTTTTACTATTGTTTTCAGAAACATATACAGAAACTGCAAAAAATTGGACTAATGTCAATATGACTCAAGGTTCATTTTGACAAATATGTATAATAGTCAAACACGGTACAATCTTCTTATAGCTGTTTCGTGTATCGGATTACAGAAATAATCATATTCAGGACTAGATTCAGTTTCATTTTAGAATGTTCTTTGAATTTTAAAATTCTGAAAAAAAAACATACATTAAACCATTCATTTTTCATGCTTTCATTGTAATACAATTGATGCCACATATGAAGGCATACAAGTTACAATTCATATTTGAGATTCCATCGTATCACATCTCGCTTTGCTTATTAGTTCTAATGGATTGTTACAGTTAATAAACCTAATTTTGGTAATAATAAACCTAAATCTAAATCTAATAAACCTAATTTTTGGTAATAATGACAGAACATGCAGGGCTGGATAGACGAGGAATTAACATATCCACTCTCCAACAAAGATGAGTTATGTTCGAACTCCACTGCAGGTATGCATGTATAATCTATTCTAGAGACAAAAAAAAAAAAACAGATTTTTTTTTTTTAATCAATTCGGACCTCAGATAAGCAGGATGGCGGTCTACCATCGTGTGATGGAGGTCTGAATTGGCTTAAAAGAATCGAATTCTTTGTCTTGTAATAGCAATCTACTATACCTATCAAATTTACTTGATATTTACATTAAATAAATATAACTCATTTTTCCAATCAAGCGTTGTATTCTCATTACCGAGCTGTACTATCGAGACTCATGCAAAAATTCATGATTGGTTTAAAATCAGTTTGCTTATGATCATCTTGATCACCATTAAGTGTTCTTTTTCATTTAGTATTCTCTTGTACATTATTCATATTACAATTCCATATTTTTATCCTCAAATTTTAGTTTTGATTCATTCTTACTTTCCATAGGGGACTGTTCATATATTTCTTAGCGTGAGGGCGGAAACAGGTGTCTTAGGGGCAATAAGAGAGAAGTCTGTGATCGTATTATTTATATTGCTCTGCAACAGAGGGGATAAGGGAAATCTGGAAATTCGAAAAATGACATTACGTAATTTATGAACACATCTTAAGTGCATACAAGGGTTTTCCGAAACAGCTCCCCTAGAAATACACTATCTGATCAAAAGTATCTGGACATCTACTGGAAACTGTAATCAGACTTTCCGTGTGACACACTTTCCAGTAGTGGACATTAATGCGAGGCTGGTCCACCCTTTGCTTCTATGACAGCTCTGACTCTGCCGGGAGATTTTCTACCAGGTGTCGGAACGTCTCTGGAGGAATGGCTCGTTGGGGTCTGGAGTCGCAGTCGAATTTCTAATTCATCCCAAAAGTATTCTATGGGATTCAGGTCAGGGCTCCTGGCCGATCAGTCCATTTCTGGAACGCTATTGTCCACAAACCATTTCCCTCAAAGACCTTGCTTTATGGCAGGTAGCATTGTCATCATACAGACAATAGTCATCACCAAATTGATCTTCAACCGTCGACAGTATGCAACGGGTCAAAATGTCCTTGTACCCCTTCCGCATTTAGATTTCCGTGTAGTGTTACGAGTGGGCCAAGTCCATTCCATGAAAAACACTCTTACACTGTAACGCCACCTCCTCCAAATTTCACTGTTGGCACTAAACACCATAGCAGGAATCGTTCTCCAGGCATTCGCCACACCCAGACTCTCCAATCGGACTGCCCCATGGTAAAGCGTGATTCATCACTCAAATCACACGTTTCCAGTTGTCCACTGTTCAGTGACGTCGCTCTTTACACTACTGCAGGCTGTGCTTAGCGTTCACAGGAGAAATGTTTGGTTTATGGGCAGTTGCTCGAACATGGAACTCCATTCCTCTTAACTCTCGGCACACAGTCATGTTGCTGGCTCTACTGTTAGTAGCACTGTGGAACTCCCGGGTGATTGTTTGACTCAATGTCTGGCGATTTCCACGAACCACCTTCTTCAACGCTCGACGGTTCTTGTCTGCCATTAAACGCGGCCCACCGGACTGTGGTTTTGTTGTGGTTATGCCTTCACGTTTCCTCTTCACAATCACGTCACCAACTGTTGACTTGGGCAGCTTGAGGAGGGTTCAAATGCCTGTGACAGATTTCTTACTGATGTGGCAACCAATAATTAGTCCACATTCGAAGTCACTGAGCTCTCTTGACCTACTCATTCTACTCATACTTCTTATCACTGAACAACACACAGCTCCGTGCCTCCTTTTATACCGCTAAGTAAGATCGTAGTGACATCTAGACGTCAGTTTACAAATTACAGAGGGGTGTCTGGATACTTTTGATTAGAGAGTGTATGCCAACAAATCTTTTTTTTTTAAGGTTTCGTAAACAATCACTGCATCTGACAAGTCAAACATTGTCAGCAATTCCCATATCGAAATAATTTTAACAAATTTTATTGCATCTACAGTCAGTGTAAAGTGTTTGTAAGATATATATTATACTTTGGAATAGATATGCTCATACACAATATTACATTTTCTGAAATATGATTTTGTGGACCAGTGTTCCATTTTCTGGACTGCATCTTCCTTGTGACGACCGCAAATGATAGCTCTGAAGATTATCTTTTAATTTTTCTCGCAACGTATTTAATTTTATGAATGCGATATTATTAATGTTACGCGAAATTTCGAAAGTTGTTTTGGTTATATTTTGAAATGTGTTATGTTTCGAAATCTCTACGCTAAGGAGTAGTTAACGTAGCCACTCTTTGACCTACAAGGTTAACCTGACAGGTTCGAAACCCGCATGTATGCTTGTGATTGTCTTAGATGTGAGTCTTAGATGTAGTGATTGTCTTAGATGTAGTCGCCTCATCCTCTGGTGTGAGGCGACTACAAGTTTAATGGAGGTCTGAGGTGCCTTGAAAAGTTTCATGTTTAGTGTTCTGAGCAGGGTTGTGGATATATGTAAAGAATAAATTAAAAATAAAAAAAATGACTTAAAAAAAACTAAAATAGAAAAACTCCTTAGCCCACTATCGTACTATACGTTTACAAAATTTGGCACGTTGTAGTCATATAAAAAAGATAAAAGAAAACAAAAATGGACAAAAAACTGCTCTTGTATCAACATTTGTTTAGTTTTTTCAAACCTGTGGACAAGTGAGTGCTAGACTTTTCGTTTTTCATTCAATCTTTCTTTTCTTTTATTCTGCCTACCTATTATTTAGGTAGGTTAGATTGATCTTTAGAGCAATCTAGCCTATTAGGTAGGCAGAAATCGCGCTAATCCTCTTTTCTGTCAGAGATTAATTAAAGTCGGAGAAATGTCATTTCTCGAGGTATGTGACCTGGATGTTACGTAAAATGCTGCTTAAGTTTAAGTAAACAAGTCATTCTCAGCTCAAACTTTCAGCCTTTCATATGTCTCTCTCTCTCTCTCTCTCTCTCTCTCTCTCTCTCCGTGCGTATGTGTGTGTGCGCGCGCGCTTACACACACGCACAAATTATTTCAAATGGAACGTTTAACAAGAAAGTGCGAGATCGTAGCGTAAATATAATAATAATAATACATACTTACATACATACATCTTCAAGGCCCACCTTTCCTAATTGGGTTGTGGGGGCAACAGCTGCAAGAGGAACTTCCAATGGTCACGATCCTCTGCCACCAAGCGCAGGTGTTCTGGTGGGATTCCCAAACGTGTCCACCCAAGGTTTTGGATATAATCTATCCAGCGAGTCCTTGGCCTTCCACGTGGCCTCCCACCCTCTGGCTTGGCAAAGAGGGCCTGTTGAGGGAGCCTTTCTTGTGGCATTCTGACCAGGTGCCCGTACCAACGTAACTGTGATCTCTCAACACGGAGAAGCAGCGGTTGAGTATTGAGGGTTTCCCGAATTGCAGAGCTTCTGCCCCTGTCGAGTCTTGTCAGCCCCGCAACCCCTCGAAGGAACCTCATTTCAGCCGCTTGGATTCGTGTCCGCATTCTTTCGGTCATTACCCAACTCTCATGACCATAGGTGAGGTAGTAATAATAATAATAATAATAATTTTGTTTCAAAAATAAAGACAATTTTTATTAGCTAACGTTTATTAGAACGTAAATAACCGAGAGAGAGAGAGAGAGAGAGTTTTTTAATTACAAAAGCCTACAAAGAAAAAGTAGTGAATGTTGTAAATTCAAAAAGAGGAGTACACGGAGAAAGAAATGGCAAAAAGATCGGAAGATTGAAAAAATAAAGCACTCCATGGTCAATATTTGAAAGATATTAAAGAGAAAGTTGACAGTCGCTTAACTTGGCAATGGCTTCAACAGGGCTGCATCAAGAAAGTGACAGAAGGTCTGATACTTGCTGCTTAAAGCGAAGATTGAAAAGATCTGTGACGATAGCAAATGCTGCCTATGCAGAGATAAAAAAGAGACAGTGGACCGTCTGATTAATTCTTGCAGCAAGATTGCCCATACAGACTATAAACAAAAGCATAATCGGGTAACAAAAGTGGTACACTGGAACTTGTACACGAAACATGCTTTCCCAACTTGCAAAAATCCCGTGGGAACACACAGTTGAAAAAATTTACTGAAAATGAAAATGCCAAGATATTACGGACTTTAAAATTCAGACAGATATCTTAAACATAATATGCCAGCAATCACCGCAGTCGAACGACAACACGTGCAGTTTATTGATGTGGCAATAGCAAGGGATAGTAGAACAGAAAACTGCATAAAAACTTACCGAGTATAGGGATCTGGAGATTGAAAATTCAACGACTTTGGAGCAAGAAAGCAACAACGTTTCCAATAGTCGCAGGAGTACTAGGAGCAATACCAAGAACATTTATGAAACATCTGGAAAAGTTGAACCTCCCAGATAAACACCATCTCAACTCCAGAAAACTTCATTTTTAGGGACATCTCGCATTTTACGACGATATTTAGTCGTTTCCTAGGCCTTTGGATAAGGCCCGAATTGGACTCATTTTCATTATTGTATTTCATGTTTCTTGTTACTCTTTGACTGTTAACTCTAATAATATTTTTTTTCAAAAATAAAGGCACTTTTTATTAGCTAATATTTATTAGAACATAAACAACCAGAAAGAGATTTTTTGTCAAAATTGAAACTAATAATGTAACACTTATGCTATTTTAAGGAAGATGCAGGATTTCTAATAATAATAATAACTTTTATCACAAATATCGGATGAACAAAATCGGAGAAATCATGAGCTGATTAATGTCATTTTTTTTTTTTTTAAAATCTCATGTCGGTCAAAAATCACCGTTAGGACGCGAAGAACATTTTTCTGCTGAAGATGAATTAACCACTCTTATACCAATGCCATTGAAACTCGGTTTGCATCATAGCAACATTTTTAACATCAAGTATTGCACTCACGGTGAACTGTAAACGCTAATCAGCCTTTAAGTTTCTTTCTTTTAGTAATAAAAAGAAAAATTACATGTTTGCAGAATCAGTTCCGAAAGCTGCAGAACAAAAGAAGTTCATTTTCATCTTAGTGCAGAAAAAACGCTTAAATATTTTTAACTTATCCACTATCATGTATAAAGTAATGTGTTTGTAGAAGCGAATGGAGAGTGGCCAAACTGACACCAAAGTAAATAGCGATTTGCATTTATTTATTTACAAAAGAACACTTCAGAAATGTTTAACGTATATGGATGATTGTTTTATATAAATTTCCTTTGATAATCTTTCAGATATAAATATTCATTTATATCAGGAATACCTGCTTCGCATTTTAGAATATTTGAATGTTAGGTATTCCTGATATTCCATTATTCTAAATGAGAATGATATTGCATTTAAAATAACTGAATATTAATAAATGTTGAATTGTCCAAGATAAACGAGAAAAAGTGGTTCTTTAGACTGCATTTTAAAAGTAATCTTGTCAGTAAAATGGTATTTAAAAAAAACCTGTGGTTGAAAAATGTGGACGGTATGTATCAAGATAAAAAACAAGAAATTTCTCCCACACACGAGTCTAAACCATTCAGTAAAAATGAATGAAAAAAAAAAGCGAAATATTATGTAAATTGCTTTATTTTAGAAAATATAATGAAGGCTGTTGTGGCAATGCCAATGAAAAAGGAATACAGAAGGATGTGACAAGAGCCCGTTGTACAGATTACATCATTGAGGAAGACACTGATAAAAGTCATTAACTCTTCTATAGATTAATTAAGAGAACTAATTTTTCCTTTTACAAAGATTTGGAATATTTTCTGTCCTTTATTGCTCTGCTTCAAGATCTTGCGCCGCTCTCGTGTTTCCCTGTGCCCATATTAGGGAATCATATGTGTCAGAAACGGAGGAAGTACACGAGAATGCCAGTGAGTGAGGGAGGATGAGATGACGCGAGAGATCAACTGATGGAGAGAGAGAGAGAGAGAGAGAGAGAGAGAGAGACGACATTTGCCTCGGTTTGTCAGATACAGCGGCTTTCCGTGTGTGCGAGGCACGTGCTCACGGGTGTTTCCGTCTGACTTTGCTGCAGCGCAGGTCTCGTGAAAACTTATCCGAAGTGGGCCAAACTCATTGGTCCATAGGGTGGGCACGCGCCGGTTTCTACTTACTTATGGCCCACGTGGTAACAAATATGGCACTGTACAGACCGTAGCGCCCTTGAGTTGAAGGAATACATCGTCCGCTTGGCTGTGGGGGTCTAAATATAAACTTTAAGGGTGGGCTAAGTCTCCGCTTTTCTGATCGCTTGGCCAGTCCGTCATTCCGTGTGGAGTGTAGGAGTGACGGGTAGCTTAGCCACCTTTGTCCGGTCCCGATCCGAAGTAGGAATCCCTCGCCTCCACTACTACAAGATCTTCTTGATTTTCCTCATCTGCCTGTTCTTCTTTCATCTTTAGGTTTGTGAGAATTTACGTCAAAGTTTTTGTTTTGTTGTTCTTTGGAAAATATCGATCATTTTTTTTTCTTTTTTTTTTGAAGTAAGAGCTTTCGTTTTTTATAGGAATGTCTGTTCGCAGATAACGTGATTAATTTTCTTAAGGTAACGTAGAACAAAGTAATATCATCTGAAATAAAATGAAAGATAAATTATTATAATCGTTATTTATTATTTATTTTTCATTTTAAAGTCTCCTATTCATATAGCAAAATGGAGTGAAAGAAAGCCAGATGAGAAATATCGTTCAAAGACTTATGCTTCCAACGCCAATATTAATGCAATCATCTAATTTGTCAACCCCAGTGTTCAACAAGTTTCTTGCACATACACGTGTTTCCGTCATTGTGTGATATGAAGGTTTAGACCTAGTGATTATTAATATTGATCTACTCAGAAATCATATTTTGAATCACCGATTACCACAAACGATCTCCAAAGTTGGATTAATATAGTTGACTGCACAGTTAACTTCAGCAAACCAGCAGGTTCATGCACTTCGAAATTTCGATGCTTGTCAGCCTAATGTAGAACAAACAGATCTCAAAAAGGGTGCAGTTTTAGTTGTTGGATTAACACAGAGATGGCCAAGGATAAGAAATACCTATGCTTGCTGTATGTCAAGTCCACGTGTATGCAAGCCAAATTGCTTGTTTGATGGATAAAATCAAGTTTACTGCATCAAAACTCGACGGAGTTTTTTATGAGATCGGCTCACTTAGCCTGGGTTGCACAGCCTAGAAAAATATTCTTTATGTTGGAACTCGTTGTTTTCATCCATGCCACCCACCCCTTATTGCTACGAGGCATCGTTTGAGTAAAATGGACTGCATTTTCTATATTTTATTATATTGCTTAATATTCAGGTAAAACTATGACATAGACTGTTAATAAACGTCCTATGAATTTCAACACATCCATAAAATGTCCATGAAATGAATGAAGTTAATATTTTCTTTGCATTTTCGTAGATATTTGTTTCATATAGCGAATGATTACTGAAGAAATAATTCGCCAAATCAAGAGTCATTCACCTTTTTTAGCTGAATGATATGTTAGAAAGTAAATCAGGTGAAAAAAAATCCATAAAATTTAGTAAATTGTATGTCAGGTTCGCTTCAGTGAATATCAACTGGAATTCCTTCCCAGTTTACCAAGCCAGTTCTAAATATCAATAACTTCCTGTTTAACAATTACCGGAAATGATTCTTTAATGCTACAGGAAGGTAGGAATTTCTGTTTAAACTAACTGTCAGTCAAGAACGTAAAACGAGACCTTCTTTGGGTCAATTTCATCCCGGTTTGTTAGGGAAGTTACGAAAAAATTTCCTTAACAAATATTCAAAATATTTCTTTCATCTTTGACCGGATTTGAACACTGGTGTACAAGAAAAGAAAAGGACACGTGTCATCATTCTCCAGATTACATCACAGAGACGCATTCCTCTTATTCCTTCCCTCCTCTTTTACCTTGCGGTGTCGAGGATTTTTCTACATTCGACTGCTACCGTATCGAAGATAAGGTGGTTAGCCCTATGCCTCTGAGACGCATTCTTTTCAGATATATTTTATAGGAAAGGTATATGATAACGTTATTTAAATAATAGACTATTTTAGATGTAGTTAGACTATGCAGAAGATGGGGATCGAGAGTTTTTTTCTACTATAACATGCCATGCAATTATTGTTCGTACTATTGAACTGTAACTTGAGCAGTTACTCCTGATTTCATATGGACGTATCCTAGTGTGGATTTAAGATAGTTTTTCGCTATTTTAGGGCATTAATCTAGAATATTTCGTTGTAGATTAATGCCCTAAAATAGAAATCTTGTTTTCACAACAAGAACAACAAAACTAAGATTATTTTGCTCGTCTTCACTTGCCGTTCAGTTTTAGTCCTGGGTAATCTCATCCATCTTCTTGGTCGTGTTTTTGGTATTTATAAACACTTTCGGTTACTGCGCAATAAACCTTATTAAGGAGAGGAATTTTACTTGTTTTGCAATCATCTACTGAAGGACTATCCCTACAACAATTATATTCTTCCAGGAACTTTTTATAGACTGCCACTTCATAAAAGTAACTAAGTGCAGCGAGATGTCTGTGTTTGTGTTTGAAAACAGTTAATTCAAGCAAAGTGACATATATAAGTAGACAAGACGGCTAGTTGATTGGCTGGAATTCTTGATAGCTTGAGTATGTCTAGAATAGGCACTTCTGCTACTTTGATATGAACACCCAGACAGAGGTACGACTCATACAATCCAAAGGATATTTTAAATAATAAAATTGAATAAAAAAAAAAAAAGGAAAACGTTCAAAATCGATTGCTGAATTCAGGCTAAACTATAAAAATATTTCACAGAATGTTATGAGAATATTTTCATAGCAAATATTCTCTAAACGTAAAATATATCCATCCAAGTTCAGAAATAGAAAGAATAATGATAATCTAATTAGAATAAATATTAATGCAGGTTAATAATAATGAACCTGAGCTACCTTCTCAGGTTCATTATTATTTACACGGAATTCGGCATTTTTCCCACGAATCCATCGCAAGAAAGCATTATATTTAAATTACCAGTTCATTTCGGAACAATTTTAAGTGGTTAAGAAAAAACAGAGTTGCTTTTGAAGTTAGTGTTAATGTAACAAATGACATTCTTCCCTGAAGAACAAAGCGTCTATTATTCGAGTGAAGTCATTCATCACTTTCTTTGTTGATCTGCCAAATAGTTTCTTAAAAGAATGATGACATCGTTAATGCTTCAACTATTGATGAGATTTAAATGATACGTATTAAGCTTGTATACTTTTAAAAATGATTCCCCCCTCTGCGAAGACTTTGTGACGTGATGTGCGCAGTATTTCTTCACTTTTGTGAAGCAGTTCTGGCGACAAATGACCAAGAATGGAACTATGAGCGTGCCAAAGCCCATCAAATTCTTTATTCTCTTCATAATGGAAATTATGAAGAGAATAAAGCTGAAAAATAATAATCCTTCGACATGAAATGTTTAATAACACCTACTAAACGGTTAATAAAGATAAAGTAACGAAATCTTTTTTATTTATAGAATAATTTTCTACTAAGTTTTATGGCTATATTTTTTTTTGTCACAATTCAGTAAGATTAAAGAATAATGAGAATAAAAATACTGGCTGCTCTTAATTATGCTATAAATAATAATTTTGTAAGGTTATTCATTATAATGTTGATCATTCTGTATATTTGGACGTCATAATATCTGATATTTTAATTGAATTGATGGTCGTCTTAATATAAATGACCGGTCATTCCTGTTATCCGAACTAAAAAGATATTTCTATCCTATAGAGGGTGGATATCACTGACTTGGCCATTTGCCATCTGGTCAGTGCATTCTAAATAAGAACTGCTGATTAATTTTCTCTTCATCAGTTCTGACTGTTCTTATTTCCAATTCACTACGTCACCACAATTGTTCAATTTGAAATAACTGTTAGAGCATGGATTAAAGTGGTGATATTATCATAGCTACTCCAGTAAACGAAATCAACTGTTGTGACTGATGTTCCTGTATTCTTTAAAAATGCGTACATTTGTTCACTTACCTATTAGATGGTTAGTTATTAATATAGAAATCAAAATGAGATGTAAAGATATTATTATATATATTCGTAGTACGTGTGTAGTATGTATGTTGGCTACGAAGTTTTGATTTCATGTTATTTTCCCCTTACCTTTTAGATTCCATAGTCCGTCAGGACTGAACAGTTGACTTCACAGAAATATAATTAATGTTTTTAATGTGATAATCCTATCTGAATAGCCTTTTATGACTATTTAGGATTAACTGTCAGCTGCATGTATTTTCTGAAAAACTTGAGATTTTTTTTATCTCTCAAACCAGCCAGAAGAACAACACGCGCGCGCGCAATTAGCAGACATAAATACATTGCCCTCACAGCCTTTCGGTCTTAATTGAAAAACAACTTCAAAATCCAACCCTTTCTTTCTTGTAGGATGAAAAACCATGCTATCTCCAGACGAAACTGGCTAACTCATATTCGTTTGACAAACCCTAAAACATTTGTTCACATGCGAGAGAAGATTTGAATCCAGATTTCTGTCTCCATTCAGAGGATACCATCATTACCGAGCCATAGAAACTGTCAACATGCTTCTATATTAAAATTAGGTGTAGCTTATTCTTAAATCCATTATTACAGTTTAACAGTAGGTTACTGTGGCCTACCTAGTTTTATTAGGTGATATGTTAATGAGATCCTCGTCTGGATACTTTTCCAGCTTTATTCATATTGACAAAAACAAAACACATCGAATCCTTTGAATTAATAAAGGGTTCTCAGGAAATATCAATGCATATAGTAGCAAATGCTATTAATATATTGCATAATGACATGCGCCTCAACCTCCCCCACATACACACTTAGAAAATTCTCATTCTCATTATTAATGAGAATTTTATGAGGTGAATTCTAAAACCTTTAGAGTACAAAGCGTCAACTCTTTTCTTTGTAGGGCCACATGCCTTCAGACAAACTAGTTTCCAAAGAGAAACCAAAATCACTGACACTATAAGTATGCAGATAATATATAATATATTTGAAGTTTATATTGATAATACTAAATACACCTGTTGTGACAACTGGCAGAATCTTTAGGTCATATATAAAACCGAGATCATTTATATTCAAAATCTTTGGATGCAAGGCCTATTTAGTGAATGGAAAAAACTTACACAATCATCTCATGGTCAAATGCTGGCAGGTGAAAACAAATACACTATTCAAGGAACTGACTGATAATAATTCTTTAACATTTCTGACACAAATGGACCAATGATTTTTAATGGATGACATACAGTATTTAAACACATAGTATTAGCATCGTCGAAGGAGACCATTCGGTAAATGGTCACCTTCCATTCCTCTTTTCTGCAAGTATGTTTATATGTGTCTTCTAATACGTACCTCCCATGCATTATATTTTAATCCTTTTGATCAAAAATTTCATTGAGGCACCCGAAAGAATTAAAAAAAAAAAACTGGGTAGAAGATATCTTCCATGTTTATAAGTTTCACACCATTAATATTTTATTTTTAATGGTGTCTCCGAAGGCGAATATTTCACATAAAAAGTTTATTGGCATGTAAATTCTTTGTATTGATCTGCTCTTCAACAGGATGGCAAGTTATCATCGTATAGATTTATTTATTTATTTATTTTATTTTTTATTTTATGTTTTGAGATGGTGGGCGGACCGTTGGACTTGAAGATAATAGCAGGGGAAAGTGACTCATTGGTTTAATGTGTTGCGAAGTTTGACTCGTCACTATGAACGAGACAGGAAACATTACATGAGCTGCTCAAGGTCACCAGAGGATTACGTTAACCAGAACAGAGGATATCAGGCTTTAACAGCAAGACAGAACCCATAATGATTAATGGCCGTACCGCTCTTCATGGTTTTGATAAGGATACTATAACTGCATAAAGGTACCGAAAACAGATCCTCTAAATCTATGCGCGACTTTGTAAGGTGGTCCTAGATTTTCTTTTCATGCATGACAATGCCAGAACCCATGGAGCTCAAGTGATGGAAGAATTGCCACGAACTGCCACGACCAGCACGACTACTAGAGTTAAATCCGAAGGAACGTGTGTGTATGGTCGCATATATATCTAATGCCTATCTAATAACAAAGGATATAGATAGGCATTAGATATATATGCGACCTGCCAAAAAGATCACATTACTGATGTCAAGTAGCCATATTTTTGTATACTATGTCGATTTCAGTAATGTGATCTTTTTGGCAGGTCGCATATATATCTAATGCCTATCTAATACCCTTTGTATTTATCTGGCGTTTCTCTCTGCATTTTAATTTCATTGTTATTCTATATTACACTTCAAACCATATTTTGCTCTATTCAAACCACGTTTTCCACATGTTTTTTTTTTTTTTTAATTTTGTCGAGTAGTGCATTTCACAAGTAATACTGTAAAAATGCATTGATTACGATGGTGGTCTGAAAAGCTCTCAGCCTAACAATGAAAAAACGAATTTATAATTTCAAAATTATTTTTATTTTTCAACATAATCTCCCTTAAGACTATTACATTTATTCCAGCGAAGTTCCAGCGCCATTATTCCGTCTCTGTAGTGGTTCTCAGTAAGATCTGAAAAAATACCCCTCTACAGTGCAGTCACCTCTTGATTGGAAGAAAAACGCTGACCAGCGAGGAGAGTTTTAGTTTTCGGAAGAGATAGAAGTCAGAGGGAGCCAAATCTGGAGAATAGGGTGGATGTTCCAACAATTCGCAATTCAGATCCCTTAATTTTCCCATTGCCAAAACACCTTTGTGGGCAGGTGCATTGTCCTGATGATTTTCTTCTGCAAACCGAGTCTTTTCTCACGAATTTTTTCGTTATCTGGTTAAAATATCAGAATAATATTCCCTGGTTATTGTCTTACCCTTTTCAAGATAATTAATTAACAAAATGCCTTTACATCCCAAAACACCGATGCCATGTCCTTTCCTGCTGATGGAACCGACTTTGTCTTCTTTGCCGCTGAACAACCGGCTTCTGTCCACTGTTTTTAGTGCTGTTTGGATTCTGATATATAATAGTGAATCCAAGTCTCATCCATAGTAATAAATCGACACACAAAATCAGTTTTATTCTTGTTAAAATACTTTAAGCACTGTTCAAAGATTTTCATGCGAGTGCGTGCTTGATCTGCTGTGAGCAAACGTGGCACCCATCTTGCGCAAATCTTTTTCATTTGCAATTCTTCACACGAAATATATCCTACACATTCCTTTGAAATGACTATAGTCTCAGCAATTTCACGCACTTTGACTCGCCGGTCATCCAATACCGTATCGTGCACTTGATCAATGATCTCTTGTGTTATTACACGTTTTGGACGTCCTTCATGTGGATCATCTTCAAGGCTGGCACGACCACGTTTAAACTCAGCAGCCCATTTCTTAATTGTAGAAAACGAAGGAGAAGAGTGCCCATAAACTTTTATTAACTTCGAATGAATTTGGTTTGGAGTTAAACCTTCTTTTACAAAGAATTTTATAACCACACTGTACTCAATTTTTCCATTTCAAGGGACACAGACACCACTTTTGCTTCAGACAGCTGTATAAAACAAACTACTTGATAGAATGACTTGCAATTTCACATGAATGCTTATGACAGATGTGCCAACTTAGAAAAAACAAGTCTTGCTGATAGTGTTGCCATGTATGGTCGAGACGTCAGACCACCCTTATATAAGAAGAATAAAAATAACAATATGATACAGCTGTGTCAGTAGAAGTGAATAAACGAACTGCAGCATACTAAATCTTGTCGATCCATCTTCATGATGACTCTTCATCAAGAGCACCTAATCCAGTTGGAGAAATTAAAAAAGTCAGCTGATAAGACGCGGTCGGCAATTTCAATGTCTCTGCAGCCATGTCGTCGGTTCAAGTAGATTTTTATTCTAGTTTGCTAAACAGGAAAAATATAAGATGAACCAGATATTTGTATACACTCACAAATTATATAGAATTCACGAAAAAATACCCTGTCCCATGTACCATAAAAAGTACATTTTTATAAACAGTGATGAAAATAATGTTCCAATTTTTCTGCTTGATACTGCTTTCTCTGTCTGACTATAACGAGGATCTGTATGCATAATTAAAGATGACGTTAATGATGACTATGAATGCATAATCAGTACAATAGAAAAAAATATATAAAAAAAGCAACAAAAGCATTCAGCTGTACTTTGCCCATGACCATACTTATTTTCAATCAACTTTGTTAATTAATCGGATGAGGTGTCTCAAAACAGCACAAGATGAATTTCTAAATCTATAAGAATTTAAATTTAAATCAAGAGAGAAGCGCGGATTACTGCTGGCAATTTTGGTTAAAATTAAATCGCACTTTGAATACTTCTCACGCGCAAAATACAAAATTGATTTCACCTTTTGGATAAAAAAAATTATAAAGATTTATTTTTTCTATCAATGTTTCAATTTACAATGCAATTGTAAATATTCCCTGTAATTATTCCGAAATAAACAATAAAAGAAAAATCAACATAATATTAATTTAAATTACGAAATATGGTTAATATATGAAGACTGGTCTCAAACGTCCAATATGCATACTTTTTATGATGAACTCGAGAGAAGGATACTGGAATCTAAAGAAATATCCCTCAGTTCAACCCATATGAATAACAGCCTCAGCTACAATTTATCTAATGCGCACATTTATACTGTCTGGTATTGGCGCTCTCGCGATAGCTCACGCACGTAGTTAACTTCAATTGGAACTTCAGCACATTCCTTTTTAAACTGTAGTACAGTTTTTTATATTAGATCTGTTGTTGTTATTTTATAATGTTTCTGTCATTTTTTATATAATTCTTTGTATTTGATACCTGAAGAAGTTGATTTTTTCAACGAAGCTAATTAATTTTCATATATATATATATATAAACAAAAAAATGAAACATTGTCTACTCGGTCAAGCAGGTTGGCAAAGTTAAAATCAGTCCATATACATGATATTAATGTGTGAAATTGGGTCTGTAGCTTTTCGAAAGTGAGATTAAAAAACTGTTTTATTAGTATTATTATTTTTTTCATTTATACTAATTATTTAGTTCTCAAAGTGTATTCTACAACAGCTGTTTGTAAACTTTATCTTCAGCGAACAGTGAAATATGCGATTAATCTATGCCTGACGAATGAAAACTGACTTGGTAAAATAATACATGACTTGGTAGTTTTCGGACTGCATTCCTGCCTACTCCATGGATAGATTATTGATATTAACGTAATGCCACAGTATATTCTTTAAGAGTCACTTACTATCTGGAGCATGGTCACAGCAGAAATAACTTTATAAGTTATTTCTGCTGTCACAGTATAAAGCATGCAGGAAAATCTAAAATCACTCAAATACTATCTAGAAAGAGATCTTTGTCATTATCAAAGAATGTATCCCTCAGTTACATTTTTACAAGAGGATTAGATATCACATTAGAATGCTAATGAAAGTAAGATTTGAGTAGGGAAATCTCTTTCAGTGATGTCCGTTTTGTTTCCTTTATGACTATAAACACACAAACCAAAAATGACAAAGATGAGTCAAGAAAATGAAGTATAAAAAGAAGGGAAAGAGGGTAATATCATTTCTGGTACAATATTCAGAGATAATACAATATTTGGTTTATAATTATGAGAACTAGAAACATAAATTTTTATGCCTTTTAAAGACAATGATTAATCTAATTGATTATAAATGGACCGCAAATTTCTTTTGTTCAGTTTATAATGTAAAATTAATTTCTGAATCAAAGATTGCTTACGAAATATTTTACTTCCTAGGACCCTTTCTTAATCTAAAGATCAGTCATGGCTGACGACGACAGAGAATACAGGTAAGTGAAATGTTTCATTCTGGGGACTCCTTTGTTGATGTTTTATTGGTGCATCTTTTCACATAAATCAGATAAAAGGTTAGAAATGGCTCGAAAATTCATAATAGAGGATTTAGTATAGATCGAAATGATTCTATATATATATATATATATATATATATATATATATATACAGTACTGTATATTCCCCCCAATAATTTATTAACATGTTCATGAATTTGTGTTCTTTCTCAAAGTAAGTACGCTTCGTCTTCCAAGTAACTTTGATCTTCATGAGATAGTCAAGGGCAGCGAACTCTGTGTTTAGAGATGCCTCATCAACAGCTACAGAGATGACTAAGAATATTAAATCTTGAACAAGAGTACATGACTTGTAGCAAAAAATATTCAGGAAGGTTGTAGGTTTGTTGGCAGGTAATACCGAATTCCAGCCTTCACTTTTTGCAATGTATGGATTAAGTTGCCTTGCTGCAATGCCAAGTAATTCGTGCAAACAGACCTCCTACTGAGTCACAAAGAATAAGTGTATAACTTGGCAAATATATATTTGTCTGGAAATTTAGTAACTGGATGCTGTAGTCGAGTACTGAATGAAATTAAAAAAAAGATACAGTGCGCATAAGGGTTCCTAGGCCATAAGATAAATAATAGCTCTTTTATGACAAATCAACTTTCATTGTGTCCATTTGCAATTTTGTGAGATATTATCATCAAGTTTTGGTGCTATTAAATTGAAAAATATATTTCATATTCAAAATCTTGATAAAGCACTTATAAAATCTGTGTATTCGTAGCTTCATCTGAGGTTCTCTTGTTTCTTTTGATGCAGACGAAAAAGAAACAGCGTTGTAGAAGTACAGTACTTTGTTGCACAATAATGATGTCTATGTTGATGAGTCACGTGGAAATGAATTCTTTATTATTACATACATACATACATACATCTTCAAGGCCCACCTTTCTTAACTGGGTTGTGAGGGCAACAGCTGCAAGAGGAACTTCCAATGGTCACGATCCTCTGCCACCAAGCTCAGATGTTCTGGTGGGATTCCCAAACGTGTCCATCCAAGATTTTGGATATAATCTATCCAGCCAGTCCTTGGCCTTCCACGTGGCCTCCCACCCTTGGCAAAGATGGCCTGCTGAGGTAGCCTCTCTTGTGGCATTATGACCAGGTGTCCGTACCAACGTAACTGTGATCTCTCAACACGGAGAAGCAGCGGTTGAGTATTGATGGTTTCCCGAATTGCAGAGCTTCTGCCCCTGTCGAGTCTTGTCAGCCTCGCAACCCCTCGAAGGAACCTCATTTCAGCCGCTTGGATTCTTGTCCGCATTCTTTCGGTCATTACCCAACTCTCATGACCATAGGTGAGGATGGGAACATAGACTGTATTGAAGACAGCCAGCTTTGCCTTCTGGCTTAACTCCCGCTTCAATACTACCGAATGGCCAAGCTCCCGCAATATTGAGCTTGCTAAGCCAATTCGAGTATCTTGGTTGAGTATTGAGGGTTCCCGAATTGCAGAGCTTCTGCCCCTGTCGAGTCTTCTCAGCCCTGCAATCCCTCGAAGGAACCTCATTTCAGTCGCTTGGATTCGTGTCCGCATTCTTTCGGTCATTACCCAACTCTCATGACCATAGGTGAGGATGGGGACATAGACTGTATTGAAGACAGCCAGCTTTGCCTTCTGGCTTAATTCCTGCTTCAATACTACCGAACGACCAAGCTCCCGCAATATTGAGCTTGCTAAGACAATTCGAGTATCTAGCTCTACGTCCCATTTTCCATCATTCGTGAATATGGAGCCAAGGTATTTAAACTTTTCCACCTGCCTCATTGGGACCCCACTTACATGTAGAGTGCACTGGGATGGTTGTCTTGAGACCACAAATGTTTCAGTTTTGGCCACACTAATCTTCATTCCGGCGTCTGCACAAATAGCTACAAACCTATCCAGGGTCCGCTGAAGGTCATCTGTGGAAGAGCTAAGCAGAACTAAATCATCTGCAAAAAGCAGACGTCCAATGCTACATCTTTCAGTTCTGACACACTCACTGCCTCGGCTGTGCCTATCAATCCAGACCATAAATATTATGAAAAGGAGGGGTGACTGAACACACCCTTGGCGGAGACCAACGGAGACTGTGAAAGGTTCAGACTTTGTGCTGTTTACCCTGACACAAAACTCTGGGCATTCATACAGGGACTTGATGGCAGCTAACAGTTGGCCATCCACTCCATACTCCTGTACTACTTGCCAAAGCCTATCCCGAGGAACCCGGTCATATGCCTTCTCCAAGTTCACAAAACATGTATAGACATTCTTGGTATATTCCCAAGATTTCTCAAAGACTTGCCTTAAAATGTAGATTTGGTCAGTTGTGCTTCTACCAGGACGAAAGCCACATTGTTCTTCCTGGAACTTTGACTCAACAATGCTCCTTCACCATCTTTCCAAGCACCTAGCATACACTTTCCCAGGCAAGCTGAGCAGAGAGATCCCACGATAGTTTCTGCAATCCTTCTGGTCTCCCTTCTTGAAGACTGGTATTATTACGCTTGTCTGCCATTGCTTTGGTGCTCGCCCAGATATCCAAGCAGCCTGACACACTCGAGTCACACTGTCTTTACTGCCTCAGCAGCAGCTTTTCGTGCCTCAGCATACCGCAAACGCATCTCAGGTGACTTGATCCTAAGCCATGTTAGGCAGGACTCCTATTTTGCCCGGACAGTTTTTTGGACTTCTTGGTTCCACCAAGGTGTCCTTTTCTCACTGCCCGTTGCCACGCCGAGCCGCTTTCTGCCACAGCATGAGAGTGCAGAGGCAGTGACAGCTGTTCTGAACAGATTACACTCCTCCTCAACATCTGCAGTATGTTTGCGAATCTCTTTGAATCTGAAGGAAATGTCATCTGCAAAATTCTTCCTCACAGCCTCATTTTCCAATGTCTCCCATTTCACGCGGTATAGCTGCTTAGGCCTACCAGCGTTGATGGTAGCATCTGGTTTCTGAAGCCGTAGAGTGCAGTCAACAAGGTGGTGTCAGTTGACAGTTCTGCCCCTCTTCTCACACGAACGTCCAACACTGAGGAAAATAGGTCTGCTGAGACTATAAAGAACTTAATCAGAGACCTTTGTTCTAGTGTATCCCTGTACCAGGTATGCTTATGGACTTCTAGGTGCTGGAAGAGGGTATTCATTATGAACAGGCTGTTAGTACAGCAGAAGTCCAATAATTTCAACCCATTCGCGTTAAGGTCAGGGGCGCCGTTCCTCCCAACCACACCCCTCCATGTTTGGTCATCTGTTCCAACATGTGCATTGAAGTCATCCATTAGCAGGACTGATTCCATGTCTGCCACCCTGTCAAAAGCAGCATCCACTTCCTCTAGGAAGGCAGAATATTCTGACTCCAGATTAGGTGCATGATCTGGAGTTGCACCTAATCTGGAGTCAGAATACTTGCACCACAGCTAAAGCATGGTTTTTCATCTGAAGCCTTAATACACACACCCATCCACCCAATGGGATCCACTCAGCAACACAGTCTGACAGCTGGGGGGCTTGTGAGTATTCCCACACCCGCCTGAGTAGACATTGTTGGGCTCACACCAGAATAGTAGAGCTTCCACCCCTTATCCAGGTCGACAGTTCCAGAGCCTCTCCTCTTGCTCGAAGAAAGCCCTACTAAGTCAAGCCGGTAGCGCTTGGCTTCCTCGACCAGTTCCAACTCCTTCCCTGTCAGATAGAAGATGTTCCAGTTGCCTAAAGCCATAGTCTGGTGCCGTTGTCTTTGCCATTTCCGTCTTTTTGCAGAACCATTTCTTTGCGCTGCCCCTAAACACCTCCCCAAACGGGTACCGGGCCCATTGATGGAGTTTCCTCTAGCAGAGTGCTGAGTAGAGGAGTGGTGTCTAAGGGAGACTGTAACATATTTTTCGAATGGGTCCCTCTGCCTAAAACTCGAACGCGTCCCTTGGTAACCCGCGCGACGGACGATGCGGTATGAACATTTTTTGATGGCCTGATCATGTTACAATGTTTGATAATGTCCTGTTAGCACAAGACGAAATGACACAGCAAAATAGGAAAGATTTCCCTCAAATACTCTAATAACATTCGGGGGAAGGAGAAAGAAGAGAAGAAAGAAAGAAGCAGGGGAGGAAGAGGAGGGACCAGTCTACAGATAATATAACAGATGTATATTACATGAAGTAAGGCATGGTCCAGCATCAGGTACCTCGGGTTTGCCACGCCCGTACTCACTAAAGTGAGCCCTTGAGGCTCACTTTAGTTATAACAACGAAATATTGTTCTTCAAATATGGCTTCATTTTAGATCTCCATATGAATGTGCTACAGTGAGATCGTTTAAATACAACCGGAAACGGAAGTTTTGAGTTCCATTAAAGAAAAGTTTGAAGAGAACTTGGTGTTAATATGAATTTAGGACAAATTTAAACTACCATTTCGCATTTATTTTTAATTTGTTTATTTATCTGCCCTTTCCTTCTCTGGAGTTACCACAATTCAAATCTTAGTAAAATCACAAATCACTTACCATGTCTTCGATGTTTCCAAACAATGAGTTTCATTCACGCGCTAGTATGATGTCAGGCCATTAAACTTTTCTAACTAAGTCTATATTAAGATATTCTAAAGATAATCTATTGACATTCTCTGCTTCAAAATGGAATTAACAAACAGACCTTCAGTTTGTCTGGCACGGATTACCATTGGCGCAAGACTTGATGATTTGATTGGCGTCCCGAAACAATGCCGAAGTATTTTTTTGTTGGTGTCGTCGTCGGCAGGTCGAGTGAGCGGGACAAGTATTGTAAAAGGAACAATTAATGGAAGGTCGCCCAAGTATGCCTGCTCGTCAGACCTTTGGGTACGGTATCGTAAGTCGCCAAGTCATTGTGAATGGCTGGCGAACTTGATTGGCTACAAGTGCTACTACAGTTAATTACACTTTTCACTACTAGACAGGTGGTGACAACCATGCACTAGAGTGAAGAGGGAGCTCGGGTCTTACATAATGTGCCTATGTTCTATGAATAGAATAAATAGAACGATCTTATCGGAAGGATAATGCGATGAGAGGATCAACTTCATATAAAATATGACTTAACGGCGAATTTTGTATACAAAGTCCAATCATGTGTGCTGAAAGGACACTGGAAAGTTATGTTTATAATTAAAATGGTGCTGATGAAGTCGCTAAGGTTGTTGTTACTGTTTGGAAGTTGACCAAAGTAACTCAAGTGATGTGGCCAACGTATTATGTCTATTAACTAAGCGTGTTCTCTGGCCGGTTTGCCTTCCTTCCGTTACGGAAATCCTTGCCCAGCAATAGACTGGTTAATACACTTTTTGGAAAGTCCTTAGGTATTTGTAAGTGAAGTAAGAAAAAAAAAAGAAATAAAGAATAAACTAATAAACTGCGAAAACCGGTAATCGAACAAGAAATTTTTATATCATCATTAATCATAATTAATGATGAATCATAAATTAATCATCATTACTCATAAATTAATGATGAAAAATTAATCAATAATCTGAAGAGGAAATCACTGACCTAGGGCATGCTTTTCAAAGAAAGTTTCCCACCGTTTTGAAAATTGGATTCACAATTTTATTTTTTTAACATTGCCTGGTTGGAACTGTCGTCTGCTACTATCTCATCGCGGAAGACTCACTAGCAACTGGTGTTGTGTCTAAATTAGGAACTTACTGTATAAACACATTCCACATCTTTCCCAGTGTAACGGATACCGAGAGACACACACAGACAAGAAAATGCAAACGCATTACTTGGAACTAAAATGCACTGATTTATCTTTCTTTAAAACCCGTTTTGAACTTCTTTAAAATAGAAAGAGACTGTTCTTTGCCGACAGGTTTCATTTATGTTTTCAGATGGCTATCATGGTTTTCAGCACTGAATAGCACTCCAGAAATGTGCTGCTTAAGCAGTTTTTATAATTTTAAAAATGGAATCTTTATCTGAGTGTGATTGTTTTTGTTTTTTTTTAAATCTTCCATTTATCCCTATCTCTTCGGAAAATAATTGTAATTAATTATTGTAATGTAATTTCTGATAGGTTACTTAGAAGATTTGTCAGGACTATGTTCTCATCTATTCATGTATTTTTAGTCACGTAATTAATAAGAATCAAGGAAACTTGTTCCTGAATATGGCGGATAATAATAAAACAGTATTCCAAATAAATGTGAACTGGTTATTTATTGATTAGGAACTGATTGATCACCTTTATACGGTACTTACTACCATCTTTAGTTTGAATTTGTTGTGTTCAATCATTTACTTGTGATTCTTTTTATCAAGTTCATTAATGTGTATTTTAATTTCTTATGGACTTAGTCTAAACGTTTTCTATTTAGTGAAAATAAATTCTGTTGATTTTTCTTGAAATAGTTTCTCAATCTTCTTGGTCAGGTTTAGTTGCGACCATATTATCAATAATCATATGGATGCACGTGATTAAACAGCTTCGGACATATTTGTCTGGATTTTAGACATGAGCATATGACAAGTATGAGGTTGTTAACGTATAGAGCATCGAAGCATTAAATCCTAGTTTTAAATATCTACTTTTATCCGTCGTTTTCAAATTATATTTCCAAATCACTGACAATTTTCTTCCTCTTTCCATGTTTCGAAACTTACTCAAAGCTCAAAAAGATCTGAATAATATCAGTAAGACCATATGTTTGTAAACTGATTGATATGAATTGCTAAAAGGCTTAGGCCATGAGGCAAGTATATTGATCTCATCTCATCTTCATTTTAACTGTCGAGGATTTATTAATCATCGGACCTCGAAGTGTTCACAGGATAAAGTGGTCAGCCCTACGCCCCGGTGTATCCTATGTCCGTAGTGTTGAGGTCTCAAAGCCGGTTTGGCTGCTTTGGGGATAAAAAACCCCAGGATAAACTGGCGAAAAAACGCTACTTCGATTCCCGTCGAACCAGGAATATGGTTCCGAACAACCACGATAACCGCGTGGATCTATTATATTGATTTCAAACTTAAAGTAAAGATCACTGCTTAATTTACACAGAACAAAGTGCCTCTTTATGACTTTCGTAATAGCATGATGATGAAGAAGAAAAGATGGAATATCTGTTCGTTGCTTGAATGTATTGAGCTGTCATCTAAAATACAGATTCAAATTTAAAGAGAGTGATAAGGATATTATGAAAAAAAATGGGCGTACTACTACCAGAAACCATTGAGCATAGACAATAATACCTTTGGGGAAAAAAATTCTAAATTTTCTTTTCTTGAAAATAAAAGAAATATACAGGAACGATGATCACTTTAAATTCTGTGAAAAGCGATTGCAAGTCTGCTGTGGTAAAGTATTCTGCTTTCAAACATAATGGAATTTCGAGGATTTCAAAAGACCACTTTCACATTTTAGTGAATTATTTTTGACCTTATATGGGCTTTCTAAAGAAGGGGATTACTGATTACTTCACCACGTGTCTTTGTAGAAGTAGAGGTAGGTTTTTTAAAAAAAGGAATGCTTTCTTTCTTGAGAATTTTATTTTATTTTTATACTACTAAGCGTCAGACGGAAGTGGCTTTTTTTAACTGGAACAGCTGCTGTGAATCTTGCATGCCTTCTGTCACACTAATTGCTTTTGATTTCGTACAGTTAAAGTAGCGAGAAATGTGAATTATGGTTATGGAGGCCACCAGCTTTTTTTTAATCTCTATCTCAAAACAGCTGTGCTGTCTATATTTTTTATGTATATACCATGGTTTGTAGGCTTGCAGTCTAATGTTTATGGAATAAAAAAATAAATACACAAATCCGCAAAGCATAAACAAGGAAGGAAATTATACTTTAGTTATATGCCACTGGAGACATTTTAAAATTTCCACATAAGAATAACATGATATGCGTCGGATTAACTTCAAGAAAAATTACTATTTTTCTTATAATCAAAGTTTAGTATTGCAATAAATAGACTACAGTTTTTTACATGCTTTATTCTCAAGGTCTTTCAAAAACTAATCTATATTTGAACTACATATTCAATTACGATGAAGGTTGTCAATTGGAAGCATGATTAAGTAAAACTAAGTAGATTAACTTTGAAAAAAAATGAAAGAAAACATGCACGTTTAATTATATTATATTGCATGTAAAGCTCATTACACGATGAAGGACTTCACTATTCGTACTTTCTTGTGCCATGCATATACGTTTCTTTTTTCCCTAATAATCATGAGTTTATCATTTGGAGAAGCAATGCGAACATGCATAAGCATGCAGCTCGAATGCACACATACATATAAACATATATTTAAAGTAAGTGAAGTGTTTTAAAATTTCCGTTTTCAAAATAAGTGAAGTAAGTGTTAAGATTTCCGTGTTGATTCTTTATGTATCTTGAAAAGTTTCATTTATAGCAAGTTACGTTTATCGCGATTGCCATGCTTTATAATGTTGGTTCAAATGACGAAACTCGACTAACATTTTGGTAATTTGATAAATGGAGTATGAAGGACAAGTGCATACCATGTATATGAATTTCTATTCTATTCTTTCTTTCTTTTTTAATAAAACCAACCACCTTTCTTCAGATTACAAATCCAACTTATTTCATGGGATTTTAATGTATGTGATATAAATTACATATTTTTATTGAGATAACTCATGATTCAAATCTCGCTGCTGTAACTCAATATGTTGTTCAATAGAGTTAATTCATTCTAGAAGTCTCTTCTTTAATTGCTTCTTCTTCTTCTTTTTTTTTTATATGAAGTGAACTCACGTTATAAGTTTAGAATGGCAAAGCAGGCTAGTGCATGATAAAGGGGCAACACGTTTGCCAAAATTATTAGCGACTTCTGTGGTGTAGGTGGACGCCTAACTTAAATATAACGCATAAGTTTTATATTTACATTTGGCAGTTACTGTGATACAGTGACACGATTTTGTTTTTACAGCCAAATGAACTTAAAGCGCTTCTGTTGTGCAATCATTTGCGGCAAAAGTGTTTAAAAAAGTGAAAAACTTGATACCCTAAAACAAGTGCCAAGTGTGCCAAACTATAAAGCCACGTTATTGTCTCGTATATGAAAGCTGCAAAAAAAAAAAAAAAGAAATGTAACTACTAATGGTAGTCCAAGATGATTTTGATTAATAATTCTTTCATTTCGTTACACACATATATGATTGTGTGACAGTAAAAATATGGAACAATCAACACTAAGATACAAGCTTTAGTTGTTATTTGAAACTGGTAAACCACCATTGAAATGAAAATTTAATTCCGTTTTAATTGCCTGGCTGATTCATTGAGCTTCTTGCAACAGCTGTGATTTTCTGATGGAAAATACGTAATTTAGAGGATAATTATTTGGATGATATCATAACTATAACTGGTTGCAATAATCATTTTTCCAACTACACATCTCCATAAAAGAGAAGTAAGAACTTTATATTGCTTGTATGTGCGTATGCATATGTCGTTATTATTTCTTATGATACTGCACACAAGTCTAATTCAATGACCGAATAGTTTATATCTTTTGAAGATTTTCGAAATTTGCATTTTTTTTCCCTCCGAAGAATTCGAATTATTATTATGCAAAACATTATTCATAATTGGAAGTAATGTCCTGGAAAGAAAGTTAAAATGTACTCCTATTCGTTGATTTTGGGGCAGGTAAGTAAGAAGAAAAGTCGGGTATTAACTCAAGAACTCGGCAAAAGACACCGAAGAATCAAAGATTGCACGTGTCCGCGTACCAGATTAATGTAAGTTATGACTGGAAGCATTGCTTCTTCCTGTGGAAATTCATAATGCATCTTGGTGATCATGAAAGGTGGAAAGCAATTCACACACACACACACACACACACACACACACACACACACACACACACACACACACACACACACACACACACACACACACACACACACACACACACACACACACACACACACACACACACACACACACACACACACACACACACACACACACACACAGAGTTATGGATAAATAAATAAATATGTGTTTTCATCTATAGTTCCATTCATAATAATGGGCACGATATGTTCTTAAAGAATCTCCAATAATTCCACTTCGAATTTTCCCAATATTGGAAAATTTTAAAGAGAAAGGTGGAGATTCTTTACTTTTTGAGAATCCATCTACCCATTCATTTCCTTAGCGTAGAAGGGAACAATTGATACTTACTCGTAATTTTTCTACTAATTAGAGTAAAATTTATACGTAACAATCAATTTTGATTCTTTAGTTTTCATTGATTTCATAGTTAAAAATTCATCGTTAATTTTCATTGTTGTTGAAGCATTGTTTGTTGTAGATATTGAATAACTTTCGTATAATAAACGAATTTACATTGATTAATTTCTGCAGTTTCTTGGAAAATTTTCTGTTCTTTTTGCTTTAAAGAAAAACAGTGAATCCTGGTTCAGTTTGCGCTCCTCGATCTATTCTACATTTAAAGAGAAACCTGTGCCAGCGTCTAAATAATGAAAACTAAATCAGAGCTTTTAATAATCAGCTAACAATATTTGAAAAATTGCTGCCAGAATGATAAACATAAAAATCGTGCATATAACACATGGTATTTCGTAAATACCATGTGTTATATGCATTATTGTTCCCTTAGCGTAGAAGGGAACAATTGATACTTACTCGTAATTTTTCTACTAATTAGAGTAAAATTTATACGTAACAATCAATTTTGATTCTTTAGTTTTCATTGATTTCATAGTTAAAAATTCATCGTTAATTTTCATTGTTGTTGAAGCATTGTTTGTTGTAGATATTGAATAACTTTCGTATAATAAACGAATTTACATTGATTAATTTCTGCAGTTTCTTGGAAAATTTTCTGTTCTTTTTGCTTTAAAGAAAAACAGTGAATCCTGGTTCAGTTTGCGCTCCTCGATCTATTCTACATTTAAAGAGAAACCTGTGCCAGCGTCTAAATAATGAAAACTAAATCAGAGCTTTTAATAATCAGCTAACAATATTTGAAAAATTGCTGCCAGAATGATAAACATAAAAATCGTGCATATAACACATGGTATTTCGCTAATTAATTGTGGATATGATTGGTATTCTCTCAGGGATAAAGCGTTCTATATATATATATATATATATATATATATATATATCGGAGAAAGCAATGA
This sequence comes from Typopeltis vanoorti, assembly GCF_054136105.1. Taxonomy (NCBI): domain Eukaryota; kingdom Metazoa; phylum Arthropoda; class Arachnida; order Uropygi; family Thelyphonidae; genus Typopeltis; species Typopeltis vanoorti. The sequence continues at coordinate 61,394,358 of NC_143573.1, read as the reverse complement.
CTGGGCTGCTGGGGTTGCTTACTGTACTTAATTTATCACCGAAGTGTTTTTGTACAGATTATAATTCGCTAATATGTTTTTGGGGCATTATAATTATTATGTTAATTTAATAATCCAATTATCTTTGTTGATCGACCAATACACTTTTTCTTTTTTTTTTTTTACAAAAGTGCTCTAATTGCAAATAATTAGACTTAATAACTATAATAAAGTTGGAAAGCAAATTCTGCAGTGCTAAAAAAACACCCCTCTCTCTCTCTCTCTCTCTCTCTTTCTCCTTCCCCATAAGTAATTAGAGAACTCTAGGATGTCCAAGATGGTTACTGGGATAAGACTTTAGTAAAACAAAACAAAGAGAAGACTGTGCGATGCGATTAATTCAGCTTGTGATCTGTAACTTTCTTTCTTTAACAGCAATTGTTTCACTTTTCGAGATCTTATTTCAAGATGGATTTAAACTGCACAATAATATTAAAATATCTACTGGGATCGTATCATTCCTTACAAAGCTATTTTTTTGTTTGAAAAATAAAAGGATAGTGATAATTTATTGTTTAACATGGGCAAATTATCAAGCATATTTACACTTAAATATAAAACAATGATGATTTAAATACGTAACAATCAATTTTGATTCTTTAGTTTTCATTGATTTCATAGTTAAAAATTCATCGTTAATTTTCATTGATTTCATAGTTAAAAATTCATCGTTAATTTTCATTGTTGTTGAAGCATTGTTTGTTGTAGATATTGAGTGAATCTTCATTTGAAATACATTTGTAAATCTTCTGATCCTCCAGGAACGGATTCGAATCCATTTTCCTTGAAATCTGTACAAGACACATGCAATCCTAATTGTACGGAGGAGAAAGTTTTAGCTGAGTAGTATAGCGAGACAGAGGGAGAAGGGGTTACATGTGGTAACGAAAACTTCAAAAACTTATCAGGTTCTTAGAAATGCTATTTTTAGCACTGTGTAGGGTAATACTTTTGAACTGCTGTGTCTCAGCGTTGATTAATTTCCGCGATTGTTCAAGTGTTTCATATCACTTAAACTACGGCAATATTTCGTTCAGTGTTATGTAGTCACCTGTCATACGTTCATGCTTACTGAATCCGTAAGTTATACTTAAGAACTGTATCAAAGGATGTTATCTGGCACGTGCATTTTAATTCAATTTTTTTTCCCTCTTTCTTTTATTGGCAACGCTAATAATGATGAATTTGGAAAGAGATTTAAATTCTATTACTCAGTAGGCAATCGGAATTGTGCATTTGATATACATCTTAGATTTTATGGATTGCATCGATATTTTGTTATTTGCTAAATTAGTATTTTTATACTACTAAACATATCCGAAGAATTTATTTATGATGTTAAATGAATTTGCTTGTAATATTATTAAAAAGCCGCTTTTTCATTACTATGTTCTCCACCAAAGCAAGCAAGTTATATTAATGATGTCGTGCAGCTAGATTTCTCCATAGATATTTCAAAAATCTCTGCATGAGGAAACTGTGTTGAAAGTGACGATGAAAAAATTGAAAATTAAAATATAAAACAAGATTAACTAACATTAAAATCCCCCTTTTTAATTTATCATTCACAAGTTAAATTTTTATGCCTATTATTATTACTAATTCAGAAGATTCAAGCTAAATAATTAAATACTATAAAATGGAGAGGTGGGGGGGAAAATAAAACGTAAATTATGATAAAGCTTTCTTGAACCACTTATGGCAATATTTGGCCTTTTTGCGCTCTGGGCTCGCAAAAATTAAACTATATTGCTATTAGCAAGCTATACAGACTGATAGTGCTACCGTTCTTATTATATGTAATAAGAACAGTAGCACTCTGACTGAAATTCTAATTGTTGCATGTAAATATATTCTTGTTACGAACCCAAGGACTTTACAGGTCCAGATTTACAATCCAGATTTTCAACCAAGAACTCGAAAAGAACGATATTTTTTTCCGATTTTTTTCATTCATGGCTTATTCACACCACATGACAACTTTATCCACAATCAACACAACACTATTTGCCTGGTTCCCACTAATAATAAATTTGTCTGTTAATTGCGTATGTTCTCTGACCGATTTACTAGCATGCAGGATGAAAAAAAAAAAAAACTACTATCCCCGTATGAGATCTGCTAATTGACCTTCATTTGAATAAGTCCATAGAAAATCCTCTCATCATGACGAGAATCGAACTCAGGTCTTTTTGCAATTGAAGGGCATATTATCCTATCTTTCTTCCAAGTGTTATACGGAGAGGCCAATACGAAAATTGCAAATCTATTTTAATGTTACGCAGTTTCGATTTCATGTTTAAACTTTTGTTATAATTAATATAGGTGTATAATGCGTAACAAACATTTGTAAATGGTTGAGATGTACATCTAAATAAAATTATACTTCATAGAAATCCATATCTTTTTTAATGGACAAAATTAGCTTTTCTGGCATTCAGGAAAAAAAAAAGAAAATAATTATGCTAATACGAAGGAATTTTTCTTTTATATGAATCTTCTAAACAAGAAAATATTTCATTGACTTCATTTTTTGTTAAGAAAAGTTTGTTGGGTCCAAAGTTCTTTCATGTCATCACCCCGTACAATTTCTATATTTCGTCTTCCACGTATTGGGTGTTTGGCATTGTTGAGCCATGATGTTCTTACCGCTGCCTCTTCTTTGAGCATCGCGAAAAACTTCTTCCTTCCAGACATCCCAAATAACTCTCCCCCTATCCCCCCCTCCTTCTTTGCTACACGCAAAAGTCTCGGCTATAAGCACATATTTCCGAGCTTCCTGCTGTACCAAATACGGCAATGAGAACGCTATTTCTAAACAAGTGATTGAATTTCGACCCTGCTGACTGGTTGCCAAGCAACGACTGACGTTGGATATGTGGGAGTCTGCGACGCCACCCTCAACTTGCGTACGCAAAAGCAGACCAGAAAAAGATGTAACCGAAACGTTTAAAAGATCATAGGTCTTTTGTTTAGGGGTGGGAAAAGGGAAAATATTCTGATTAATGCTTTTGTTTGTTATGAAAACTATAAATGTCAGAATTTCCCAGAGGATGCTAAAACAGAAGAGTGTCAAATAACTACCAAAATATATTTATTGATGTAAAAAGAATCAGCCAACGTTTTAGCATAGTTTTCAGCAGATTTTCTAAAGTTAAAACATTGCAATACAAATTTATCCTTCATATCGCGGTGTCCTCCCGCGATGAGTCTTCGGACTCCTTGGAGGTGTCACGAATAATAATAATAATAATAATAATAATAATAATAATAATAATATTTTCACACCTTCATTGTGTTCTTTAATCACCACAAAGCCATCCAGATTGTTTTTCCTTACATTAAAATACAATTTGTGCTCAAGAATTTAATTTATTAATTTGTTTTGTTTATTTATAGTTGCTTTTTATATCAGAGCAATGTTATACATGGAAATAAAATATAAAATGAACATTTCAAATTCTGATACCAATGCACTTTCCTATTCATCTTCTATCCATTCCAGATGATGATCAAAATTTCTGGAATTGTTTCCCTTTTTTTTTCTCTCTAAATATGACAGCATTAATCTGCTATTCTATCTCTCCTTTTTGAAATATTTGAAACAGCAAATCTAGTGTTGATACAGTCGCTGAAAGTTTTGTGTTTAGGCAAATATAACATTTTTTAAAAATTTTTTCTTTACTTTATAATAATTTTTATCGAATCTTTCCATCGAATTTCAAAGTTTTGGAATTCGATGGAAAGATATGAAATTCAAGACCTACAATTATCTGTTGACAAAACAAAATAAACGGAAGCACTACCTTTGGTCAAAATGTTTTAATCATGGCCCAAATGTCATAACTGATGAACTAAGTGAGAGACGGTGATTCGTACATTTTTGCATATTCTTTGATTTGCAGCATAATTTCATCTATTCTATTCTTTGATTTTTTTTTTCTTGGTATTACGGGCGAGGTAACTATAAAGTAAACAATTGACATGTTCATGTTATAACCAGGGAAGGCCCGTGCATAGGCACCGCACATAGGCACAAATTTTCTCTATATATAAATATATTTATTAATTTATTAATATTTGCTTGTAATATTTAATTTTATCATCAACAATCCTATACAATTCTCTTATTTTGTGTAAAAAATAATAAAAATCTATCCTATAGTAATTAGGAGGGCGAAGGACGCTAGCATATGCATGTCATGGTGAGATGCGAGCTAGGGTAATGTGGCACTGTCCGTCTCACAGTTCCACTGCTGTTTATATGCAGTTTGCGCCAGTGGTAGAGTGTTCGTAGTGCTTATCGTGTTTACTCCGTCTCTTTAAATATTTGGACATTACAATTAAAGACTTTGTTATAGTTTTTATTTTAGAACAGTGGTCGGCAACCTTTTTAATATGAAGAGCGCAATACTGCGGGCGCCATGACGCTCTTGGGGGCTGCGTTGCCGGCTCCTCCTGATTTAAATAATTACATTTAAAATTACAATTGGCATGAATGGTTTTGAAATGTTTTTCTATATTACTTTTTTTTAGAAATAGCCACACTATTATTGCATAATAAACAAATACATTTGCCATTATGATTGATAAAGCAAGGCGCTCGCATCTGATCTGAAACTATATGTTTGATTATAAAAAAATTAGCAGATGATATACAAGGCCAGGTTTCTCATTAAATCCTATTGAATTTATATTTTTTGTATTCATTTTTTTTTTATATTTTTTATGGTATTTTATATGGAAAATACTAAGGAAAGAGGTCTGGAGCTTGCTCCACCTTTACTACGAGTTGCCCATAAGGCACTACTTATGCTTGCATTCTCCGAAACTTTTAATTTCTATATATTCTGCACGAAACTCTTGTAGTTTCTATATTCGGCTATGAAATAATGTTGGATTTAATAATTACTTAATTTGTACCATCATGTATTATATTTGCAGTGTTTTTTTAATGTTTTTTTGCATTTTAGCACATACTAGTAATGAATGTATCTCTCAGATATACTGCGATCTACGCTGCAACATTACCGCTGCCAGCTCCAAAGCACTTTACAATAATTTCTCTGAGGGCGCACCAAAAATTCACTGCGGGCACTGAGTTGCCGACCCCTGTTTTAGAACATTATTGGGGTTATGATAATGGATTTTATTTTTAAGTAATTTTGAATTATACAAAACTGTATAATTTTATCGATAATAAACAATATTTTTTCATGTTTAATTTTTTTTTAATTTTACCATAATTTTGATATTTTATCCAAACACGTATACACTGTACTTACAGTGTGTATGTATATTGCGAAAGTTGCAGCACCCCAACGATTTCAAGTCACGAGCTGCCACTGGTTATAACTATAACTATACTATTATGACTGTTAATTGCATGTGTTCTTGTTCTCCAGTTTATATGGCGGATGAAAAACTCGAGTGTCCAGGAAGAAAATCATTTCTCCTCCATATGAAACTGGCTAATTCACCTCCAGTTGATCTCTTTGATAAACGCTTCCTCTGCGCATTCAGCATCAACAACAATAGGCGTCGTTCTACTTCGGAAGTAAAAAGCCCAGTTGTGCTTACTCGGAGGTTTTGAGTTTTCCCTGAAATGTTTTTCGCTCACGTTTATTTTTTGGAAAACAAGTTTTAATATCTCGAAGATTTCTCTGGCAGTTAATGTTTCAGTAGTAATCAGAACATGAATGCTTCATTATAATTTTGAAGTCTGTTATTCTTTTAATATAGAAGAAATGCACCTGAACAGCAGTTTAATCAGAACAAATGAATTCACGAAGGAAATAAAAAAAGCCTGTGAATATCAGTGCCTGTTATTGAGAAATAATACACATACGAGCCACTGAATTTCCTATTGATCACAAGGGGAAAAACAAAGGATCTTTCGCAGTTCGATAAAGAGCTCATTGCGGGTGCCTGTTTGGCTACAGCCACGATTTTGAAAACAGAAGAGATGACTGGTTTCTCAAAAGGAGAAATATCCCGGGTGTATAATCAGTGGAAAAATAACCACTTTGCTTGTTTAACAAGTGTAGCTGTGGTCCTAAGACTGTCAGAGACAAGATCGCAGTCGTCTGAGAAGGCTTATACAGAAAAACAGAACTTCCTGCATGCAGATGCAGAAACAGAACTTCCTGCATGCAGATGCAGAAACAGAACTTCCTGCATCTAGAGGCTCACTTAAGAACTCTACATTCTATATATTCAATCAACTTATGACAAAAACAGCGAGCTATTCATACATTTCTTTGGAAACTTGCCATTGGCTACAATTATCGATTGACGTTTTGCAGTGGAAATTTTAAAATGATTGATTAGTTTAACTTTAAGATGGTTTCTATATAATAAATTTCTTTTTGAGAACAGTATTTGGAAATAATGAAAAGAACTATTTTTAAAGAAAGGAATTTGATTTTTAAAATAAATCTTCCACACAAAAAAGCCATTGCTTTCTCTACCGTTTTATCATTATTAATTTATGAACCACATAAATGGTAGATGGGGGTTGCTTGTCGAATCTGTACTTTCGCCAAAGGGATTTTTAAACCAAACATGTCAAATGGTGTTCAGATTAAGAAAATTCAAATAAATACAATAATGTATTTTCCCTATAGTTTTAGTGAATTAGCGAATTTGTAAATAAGGTAACACTAATAATATTTTTCCTGTTAATGCCTATCATTATTCATAACCTATAGAATGTTTTATAAATAATAAAACATTATAATAAATATAATGTTTTTATTTTTATTTTTTTTTTCAGCGAGGAAGAGGAGGAAGAAGAAACTGAAAGGTACGTGTTAATTATGCTATTCAAATAAAAACGACTTCATTCTACTAACACGATACACTTGAGATCTCCCTCGAGAGCTTACTTTTCAAGACCTTGACATTTTACAAGCTCAGCTTACAACGAATCTCTTGTAAGCTTTGAGTGAAGTGTGGTTGCTATTTGTCGAAATGGCATTCATTTAAGAAGTAAAAGGAATAATTCTCAGGAGAACGAATTCTGTTACCACAAACGTGCTAGTTGTCATTCATCCCTAATCCCACTCCGAAACTGTAACGGCTTAAATTTAAATGAAATTGAACGCAGTGCTTCTGTTTTTCGACTATAACTGAAATTAGAATCTAATAAAGTTGTTAACAAATAAAATCAATATATATTTCAATCCATATATTGAAATATCGTTTGGAGACTGAAGAAACATAACTTAAAAGATCATATTAAAATTTCTAAAATGTCATATTTACTATTTTAAGATGTGATTTTAGTCTTAAAATGGATTGTTTATTTAAGTGATATTTCGATTATTAATTACCCTTTTTATTATTAAATATTAACCATTATGGACCATTTTGTATTGTGAGAACTATACACGTTTAAAGGCTACGTATTTGATTTACATATTAGCAGATCTGTTTAGAATATAACTTGTTATTAGTCCGCAGAATTAAAAGCCCTTTCATGAAGCTGCACTGATAACTAATATTTAATTCAGTGCATATTAGGAAGCATTCTTTATGACACGTAACACTCCACCATTGTGATTTATGCAAGAATTAGATGAGTGAAGAATCTATTCTAGATTAAAAAAAAATGGTCTTTTTTAATTGACTTCAGGCTTCAAATAATATCAGAGTAGCTGAAACCAATTAAAATGCAAATTTAATTCTAACAAACAAAAATAATTATATATTTATGTGCACTAATATTTAGTACGTTCGCGTGGTCAGCCTAGTTAGCCTTGCGTTTCGCAACCATATGCCTGTGGAAGGAATGTCCTAGGTTCGATTCCCGTCAGCGACATGAGGAGCTTAAGGATTTTCCTCAGCCATAGCCAAGTTAGCCGGTCTTAGGCCATAGACAGCAGGGTTTTTCTCACCAGTTTATCTGGGGGTTTTCCATCCTGCAAGCAGGCAAACTGGCCCCATGAACAAACAGGATACAGTGATAGGATATACACCCTCTGTCCAAAAAGTAACCGAACTTTTTGAAAATAGAAGAAACTGGTGGCGCCACCTGTTGTACCTTTTTGTTGTCGAAAGCGGCAACCTTCATTAGTGTTGTGTCAATTTGTTTATTTGCAAATTTGTTTATCACATTTGTTTCATTAGAAGCCGAGTTATAGTGCCAAGAGGGACAGTGTGTTTTGACGAACGGTCGGAAAATGAGTTTCAAACAGAGAGCCGCGATTGCCTTTTGTGTTAAACTTGGTAAAAGTTTTACCGAAACGCACCAAATGCTTCAAAAGCATACTGTGATGAATGCTTATCCCGTACTCAAGTTTACGAGTGGTTTAAGTGATTTCAAAGTGGTCGTGAGACGCTTGAGGACGACGAAAAGGCAGGGCGTCCAAAAACTGAACTGAGAGAAGTTAACATCCAAAACGTGCGTGATTTCATCAAAGAAAACCCGAAATCGTCGGTGATATTGATTGAAGATGAATTGGGATTCCAAGATCAACTGTGCACATCATTTTGACCGAGAGTTTGGGCCTTTGTAAATTGAATTCGCGATTTATTCCCCACAAGTTGACCGACGACCAAAAAAATGTATCGAATTGAACACTGCAAGGACCTTATTAAAACCGATCGTAAGGACTCAAACGTCTTTGAAACGATCGTTACTGGTGACGAAACGTGGTATTTTGAGTATGATCCCGAAACAAAGCGCCAGAGTTCTGAGTGGAGACCGCCAGAAGAAGGGCATCCGAAAGAAAGTCGCTTGGAGAAGTCAAAAGTAAAGACAATGCTGATTTGTTTCTACGATTCCAAGGGCATTATCCATATAGAATTCGTTCCGCCTGGCCAAGCGGTCAGTGATGAGTTTTATCTCGAAGTTTTGAAGTGATTGATAACAAGAATTCGTCGCGTACAGCATGAATATCGTGACGACCTACCTTTCTTCAAAAACACTGTCACTCTTGGCACTATAACTCTGCTTTTAATGAAACAAATGTCATAAACAGTTGATACAACACTAATGAAGGTTTTGTTCGACAACAAAAAAGATACAACAGGTTGCGCCACTAGTTTCTTCTATTTTCGAAAAGTTCGGTTTCTTTTTGTACAGAGGGTATGGTACGGCAAGGAAGGCAACAGGAAACAACCTTGCTCATAGTAATTTCCCTATAGATGGTGGCGTGTATATATCTAAACGGCCGAAAGGCTAATAACCACAACAATATTTAGTACACATTTTCATACTTATTTTTAATTAAAAGATTTAAATCTTAAAGACTATTTTTATTATTTCTTATTTGTATACAAATCAAATGATAAATAAAATAAATTGATTTATATGATTTGTGTAGGAAATTAATTGTTTTTCGTTTTTTTTCTTTTCTTTCAGAAAAAGGTGCGTATACAGTCTTGGCCAAAATTTTACTTTTGATTTCCACAAATAGTGTGTTAAATGAGGTAGATGATATGTTGGTAAGAGTTAAAAAAAATTAGTGTTAATGTTTTAAAGAAATAAATACTTTTTTTAAAATAAGTTAATCATTTAAAATGAATATCAGTATTATAGTGAAATTGAGAAACAAATCCAAAATTATTTTTGTAATTATCTTCTGTTATCAAAATTAAACTTTTTAAATGTTAGCTGATTAAAAACCATAATAATATTTGAAGGATTAAGATAGCATGAAATCTAAATGCTGAACTACTAGGTAGATGCGAAAATAGTTCTCGCAAAGCATACTTTTGATTAAACTTTTGATTCAATATGAAATATCCTAAATTAGGATGGACATACTTTTAGATCCTGGAAATTAGGCACAGGATGGAACTATGGGAAACATGTTTGAACTCTTAAAGTTAAGGATGATAAATCTTTTGATGAATTTGTGTAAGTTGTTTGCATTAATATACTTAACCTTGTTACAAAGTGATATAAAAACAAGAACTTCAGTTGCAATTTAAGTCATCTTCACATATTTTTATAATCATTAGTACATTTAAATATAAGCAAAATGTTATTGTTCTCAAAACTATAAATTGCTACAATATTTTTCATTCTTGACAGACTATTTTGCTGATATCGGGACTTTGCCGACATGTAACTAAAGGATATTTCAATCTAAAAAAAACATGAGGTCATCTTATATTATCATTATTATATATCATTTTAACTTATTAATTATATTTGGAGGGCAAGTTAAAATTGATATGCTGAATGCTTTTTCAAATCGTGTTCATCTTCTCAGATTTTAGTGATTGTTTTAGCAAGATTTATTTGAGAAATTCAGTTGTTTTACGTGGCAGATTATATTATCAAAAGTTAACCAGTTAAATAACCCAGAAAAATACCTACACCATTAATGAACAATTAGTATTATAGGGCGTATTGCAATATGAACAAAGAGTTCGTCTAAAGTATAAAATAAACCAAGAAAACCTGTAAGATATTTTAATACGTACGTAAGACTTTAAAAGCTAATTAGTTGTCAAGACAAAATTTATATATGTTAAGATGTTTTGAACGTGAGCCTTATAACAGGAAAAGCGCAATGAGTAAAATTATGGCATTCGAAGAAAAATCAATGCAATTTAAGAAGGAGTGTTTCAGCATTCGGTGCTCTTACTGCTGATAGTATAACATGGGAAATGTTTGTTAGTCAAAATCAATACGAAACATCAGCAATGCGTAAGAAATACAGAACTAGTTTGGATTTTGATCATTGGAAATGCGAGTGCGGCTCGCATTTTCCATGGCCTTTTCAAGAATTCCATTTCCGCATTTCCAAAAATTCCAGTCGACCTTTCACCAGATGTTTCTGATTGCTTTAGTCTGAATGTGCAATTCGGTTTAGGAAAATATGTTGCTCTATTACGATCTTGACCTACTAGTCATGCTGCATCAGAACTGTAGGTGATCAACACCGATTTCATTTTGAAGTTATTAATGGAAATGGAATATAAAATTGTCAGAACTCCAAGTACAGCATTCAGCTATCGGGATGGAAAATAACGAAGTTAAAACCAAACTAATTAGCTCAGTACTGCGAAATTTGATTGTAATATATGCACACTCTCAAATCTTTCTCTTCTTTTGCTTGAAAAGAAATTACTATTATTAGAAAACACAAAATAACGATCAAAAACAAATAAGATTAGCCATTTTTTAAATAGAAAATGGTGTATTAAGTGCTATCTCAACTCATTCATCAATTGAAATGTTTTTAAAGATTTTTATTCCATTATAAATTTTCTAATAATTTTTTTTCATTTTTTAATATTTTTTTAAAGTCTTTTTATCACAATGAAAGAATCTTTGTTAATATTTTTATTTGATGCGTGTTACTCAGATACATGTCAGAATATATCCATGAAAGACAAATTCAGGTAAACTATTTCCAACCTCCAAAATGTGATGAGATATCTGTTCTATACCACGATAAAACAGATATCTGTCATGGAACAGTTATCTGTTCATGAAATGGAACTAAATGATGGATTATAACCTGTATACTTCATATCTTATAGCTTGTTGTGAAAAGCTCTCCTGTAGGAAATCAACAATGTCCTTAAATAAAAAATAAATAAAAAATAGACCACATGTAATCATTCTGTTATCATGGAAACAAACTGTAAAGAGATCATAGTTTGGGATGTGCAGTAGCAGCCAGCCTAGTGTCGCCACCTTCTGGAAAAAATAAAAATTTCTTGGTATTCTGAAAGGCTCATAATATTACCAGACGTCAAATAAAATATTAATAAAGATCACTCTTAGTTCTCATCATTATGCTCTCGTCATGATTATGAATATGTTTTATTGCTGTTTAAAGTTAAATTGTTTTCAAATAATTAAAAATATGATAAACTAAAATGTAAACTCGATTTAGATTTTTCCCATTTACAAATGACAAGTCACCACTGCTCAAGCAATACAAAGAACGTCCAAGAAAGCTAAAGAAAACATCTTAAGATGACTTTGTGAAACTTAACAGCTTCTTTAATTTTTCTTTTCTAGGGACGAACCAGCAAAGAAGACGTAAGTCGCTCTTGTACTGATTGTCGTATTCTGGAGTGTTTAAGTTAGGTGCTGTTATAATGCATGCGTCGTTTTAAATCATTGATCGTTGTTCGTTTTGGAATGGAGAGTGACGATATTTGTGTCGTCCCTAATGTGTTCATTGCAACTCTTTTAATTACTGATTTGTCTCATCCAGTCTGTGTGATTCTAGGGATAACATAGAGTCATTAATAGCCACTTAGAATTGTAGTGCCGGTTTGAGTTTTGCATCAAAATGCCCGTGACGCAACTGTGGCTGTTCATTGATTGGCGTGTGACTGTCTTGTGTTCCAAAAGTGTTTGAATTGTAAATGTGTCCATTAGCAACTAGATGTTTGTCTACTAACGAGACAGTTTAGGAAGGAAATGTGTCAGAAATTCTAGTTTAAATCAGGATCCTGAAATTTGAAAATAGTAGAACTGTTAAGAGATTATAATCCATTCATTAGTGTTTATTTCCTGTTCGTGTAGCTTCATTATTTCATATATCTCAAGATCATTGGTCATTTGTTGTTTATCTGAACATTTTTCGGATTCTTCACAGTACTAGGTCAATAAACCTTGATGGTTCAAACACTGTTGAGTTTAATTATTGATCAGAATGAAGACATTCAGTGTGCAGAACCCGATGCCAATCAAATGTATTTCCTTTTGCAAACCATCCTAAGGCTAATAGTTATCCTTAACTGTCCCACCATCCTTCCTTCAGTGACTGAAATTACGACATATTTTGGGCGAGGGTAGGTTTGAACTGTAGTTGGAATAATCCTCAATTGTTGTTACTACAAGACCATATCCGATCCTGAAATGCTTGCATTCAGTAGACGTTGAAGTCATTTCTTTATTTGTTTGTAAACTAACACGTTTTCATTTTGATATTTTTATATAAAAAGAATGCAAGATATGATTTATTATTTTTTCGGTTCTTCAAACAATTATTTGATGAGTATTTGTTCAAGCTAATAATGGACAGACATCATTAATTATTCATCGATGGTTGAAAGTAATCTTTCCTTAATGAAATCATCCAGAGTAATCAGTGCTCAAGTAAGCGTCTTGATTCGTTAAATTCACAGATAAATAATTCTGAAAATCTTTAATTTTTTACGTATTTGCATAAAATGAAATGAGTGAAAAAAAAACGAAATATTTAAAAAGGAAGAAAAAAATACTCTACGACCGAACCATAGTGTACAATGACTTTATTGTCAAACGAAAACATTTTGCTGCTAATCTGGACATAATATTGGAGTGCAGGATAGCCACTCGGCCAACCAGGCTGAGGGTAAAGGATCTCCTATTTGATGCAGCATTTCTCTACAATAACAAGTGACGATAATAGTCAATAGTATTTAAAAAATCGAAGATGAATACTTGAAATGTTTACAAGAGATGGAATAAACGCAGTCTAGTCGCTAAAAATTCTCTCTTTTGTTTTAATTACTTTCCATACAAAGGTAGAACCTTGTCAGTATCGATAACGCCATATTAAATAACATATTCTCTAAAAATATTACATACCAACGACAGAATACAAAGCAACGTTTTTCTATGACTCGTAAACATGTGAAATCTGAGCCACATAATATTTTCTTTACGGTGTGTAAGTTCTTTTCATACAACACCAGAATAAATGAACATCTGAATATTATTTCATATGAAATATATAAAATTTATAACCGGTACTGAATTTTATGATTTTCTTCTATACAGTTATATACATAGAAGTACGTATTGTAACATAACAATACGGATCTTGTCTTTTCAGTAATTTTAAATAATTACAATTAAAACTAGAATGGGATAAGTTATGGTTCAACACATCCAGTTAGTCCTAATTATGAGGAAGTCTCGAAATTAAGTAATAAAAAGAAACTATCCACTTATACCAGTGTTTCATGTACTTTTTATATTCTCTCCTGCAACATCTATATTTCTCATTATTTGATCTCCGTTCTTCACTATAATTCTGTCTGTTTTTACTTTATATTTTCTATTTTCTCCTTCTCTCGATCGCTATAACTTTTACTTCTTTTCTGTCACTCTCCTAGATTTTTTTTTTTTTACATTTCTTTGCTGTTTATGTAATTTGAAGTTAAACTATACTTACTATATTAAGTGATTAACTTACTACTTTTACTACCAGTACTACTACTCAAAACAAAATAAACATTAAAAGAATGGAAAATGGTATTCTATGTTCTGAAATGCTGGAAAATCTGTGTGATATACCATATGATGCATGGTAACATTATTTGTGATTAACTGGTTGGTGCATCATAATAGGCATGCTGAAGTATAAAAAATATAGATGATAATTATTTCTGTATGAATTACATTGAAACCATAAAAGAGTGTTATTATTGTTATTGTATGTGTGGGTGAGAGAGAGAGAGAGAGAGAGCGTGTTAATTGTTCTGTTGAGTGTATTCTGTAATTAATATAGTATTAACAAAGTACATTCAACAGAACAGAACATATAGAAAATGTCGAAATATTTAAAATTTAATTTAATTATTTTTAAGTGAAATAAACATCATAATTGTATTTATAGTATCTGATCTGAAGTAAACAGGTACGCCTAATTAATATGCATATTCCGTATATCCATTATAACCTGCAAATTAGATAGATAAAGATCGCTGAATATTTTTATAAACGAATAGGGTAGGAGATGAATAACAGCCAAATAGAAATATTTTGGGAGACTTCGGAGAAAACATCAAAGCTAATAATAATGATAAATACTTTGCTGGCTCTCTGTTCAGACTGGACTAGTCATTACATTGATCAGCCATTATTAATATGTTTCTACATAAAGATGCGCAAAAATTTTCACGGAGAGAAGATGCAAAAATTAAGGAAGGTCTCAATGACTACGTCATTGGTAATAGTGATATCTTAATCCTAGTTGGATACAAGCATATAATGGAGATGATTTAAAATAGAAAAGGGTCATTGTTTGGTTTTGAGCAAGATGAAATCGAAAAGAAAAGTCTGTAGGATAGTTTTGAAACGAATCAAATTCGAGAAGCATTCAGAAGTGAACTGCAGAGACTAATATTAAACTATTATTTAAATTAAACGAGAAATTAAAAACAAAAATAAACCTCAGAGACTGAGTGACAGACTCTAAAGGTAACATAGACTGAAACAAAGGCAGGTGAAGAAGTTTAAATGTCTAACAAGGTAGGACCTTTTCCACTATATGGCCCCAAGAGAAAAGCTGTTAAAACGTTATAATTACGTAGTTAAAACGCTATAATTATGTAGTTTAAATAGGACATTATATCGAGAAATTATATTATATATTTGAGTTGTAAGTTAGCAGTTAATTAGAATTGGCGGAGGTATAGAAATGATTTGATCTAAAATGCCACTTCACGTTGTGAAGAAAAGTGGCATTGAACTCGGTATATCACTGACATGGAGTAATCTAAGCTCTTTGCTCTTAAATGAATCCAGTATAAATCTGCAGGATTACTTAACAGAGTTAAATAACTGGTGTAACAAATTTTTGGTGGAACAATCATCACCAAAAAGACAAAGACAATGAAAATCTGCAGAAAAATTGAAAACATCAACTGCATCCTGAATTGTGAACCTATAGAACAAGTAAAACATTTCAACTTAGTTTTTAGCCAAGTTGAAACGTTAAACTTGTAAAAAACAACGGAAAAAGCAAAGCTGGTATTGCGTGCAGAAAAACTGAATAAATATATATGAAACGAGAGTGAAATTAATCAAAATATTATATATAAGAGAATGTTCAAACCAATTTTGCCTTCTGGATCTGAGAGCTGGATTAGAGAGAAAACATTTGATGAAAGACTGGAGACCATAGACATAATAATTGTGAGAAAGATTAGGTGCCTGAACAGATGGCATAAATGGCAATATTATAAAAAACGAAGATATTAGGAAAGAACTTGATTAGCAGAGCTAATCTCAGGTGGTGTGGTTACTTAAACAGGAGATGGGAGAGGAAAGATTAGGAAAGCAGGTATTTGATGCCACGATTCAAGAAAAAATTCAGGGGGTAAACCAGGATCTAAGTGGATTGATGTAGTTAGAAGTGCCTTAGAACTTCAAAATATCTGACAATACTGGAGTCCAGACATATAACACACTAATTTGGAGGAAAACTGTTGATAAGAAGAAGTTAGTGATCGTGCAAACGTTGTATACAGTACTAGTGACCTGTATGTGACCTACTTCAGTCTAGATAGTAGTCGCACACCGGAAGTTCAAATTTATCTACAATTTTAAATCAGATGACAGAACAAATCAAAGCAACTCAAATATAAGAACCGTACTCAATAGAATCACTCAAATGTAAGAAACCTGCCGAGTAGAACAGCTCCTAGTTGAAGGTTTTCTAGTTTCGAGATGAAACTAGAACATAGAAGTCTAGAAACAACTAGAAATCATGAAATTAATAAACAAATGGAACAGAATTTTAATAGACTAGCGAATTTTGTTTGAGCATTATCAGCAAATACAATCTATGCACATTTTTAAACAATGAGCAAATCACGACCAACAGATTTTTGAGAGTTCGCGAGACATTTGTTTTTGTTTATTCATACTAAGCGATGCGAATTATGTTTATTGTATTTCGATTTTATAATCTACATCAAGTTATATCCGCCATTGAATTACACAGGGCTCGCTAAGTAATACAATATGAATGATTGATTTCAAAACTTAAGAATAAAATAAAAACTGTATTGGTAAAATAGCAGGAATCAATCTTTTTTTTACTGATATGAATTAACAGATTTCTTCTATCTCTCAGGGACGAGGCTCCAAAGATATCTGAGGCTGAAGCAGCTATGGAGGTAGGGATGCAATAATTACTGAGTTTTCATTTATACGAAATTTTTCTGAGATATGCAGATTTATATAATAATTCAAATACTGTCTTACCATCAGATACGTTCTTTCTTTGAAAGAGAGAACATAATCTATTAATAAAATATAAATAAACAGTAATTAGTCATTTTTAAAAATTTTAAAGCCTTAGAGATGTATCTATGAGTAGAAATTGAAATTGATTGAAAAGATATTAGATTTTGGGAGTGATGTTTTTAACTCTATGTTTATTTACTCATCATTCAGGAAAAAATGCGTAAAAAGAAAGAAGAGGAAGAGCAAATGTGGGAGGAATATCTTGATCAAAGACAGAAACAACGACAGAAAGAGGAAGAAGATCTGCGTAAATTAAAGGAACGACAGGTATGATTGAAAATGCTTCTTCGATCACTTATAAAATTTCATCAAATATCTCAGGAGATATACATTGACTTTATCATACATGAAATGGGTAACTACATTTGAGTTCATGCATAGTCAGAAGCCTTAAATCAGAAGTGTCAACACCTTAGTGATCCAAAATATGAACAGAATTGGATGATTATTTAAAATTTATAATTCTGAATTGTCGCTCAACTCAGTACGATTAATACAGCAGGACAGGTCTGAAACAAACTTCCAGGGTGCATCAGTTATCAGCAAATGAATGATTTGATGCGAAAAATATTGCTGTGTCCACATTTTATATTTATTTTTATCACAATTGCTGCTCCTACGTTTAACTAGGATGTTTTAAGGATGCTTCCGCGGATGATAATTTTTCAGAAAGACTGAAAGAAATAGATAAGCTGGACTGTAATTCATAAAATCAAGTTCTACTACAAGGGAATTTCGGAAATATTTTATATATATATATTTTTTTATTTTTTATTTATTTTTTATTTTTGGAGTTCTGTTGAAAGCAAAAAGCATATGGCTATACGCATCATCTCTAAGTACAGAGCGGTTTATATTCCTAAAGTAAAATTATCATTTCTTTAAGTGGAAATATTTAGAGAGCACTTAATTTTATTTATTATTTAATGAAAGGATAAATGTTAATAATTATTGCATGATTGTAGTTCAGTTAACCTAAAAATGAAGATTTATATCTCAGTTCAGATCCGAAAGGGGTCTTAACATTAACATTAAGGCACTTTTTCTTTCAACTGATAATGACAGAGGTTTTGGATACTAAAAGAGTTTAATGGACAGACAAATCTCTGTCTAAATTCAGAATTCTTTAATGTTGTTTTTTAGTCCAACTTAAACGATTATTATCCAGTGATAGTTCGATACTGAAATGAGTGATAAAAGCCTATTTTCTTATTGGGGCTTTGTGAATTAACACCATTGCTGGATACTGAAAATCTGAAGGATCCATATTAAATGTATGATTAAGGTTGATACATGAAATCAATATGATTTCTTATCTAGTTCTTTATGTACGATGCGATGAACTTTTAATCAACTCAACTAAATGTAGAATTTGCGATATGTTACGAACTCTGGTGATGTTCTTCTATTTTCTTGCAGATTGGCTGTAGATTCTTGGTAAAATGCCGCTAATGAATTCATATATCATGTTTGAACACAATTGTGTTATATACACCAGTAAGTTAAGCGAAATATGCGTCTACTAGAGCAGATCTTTGATAAAAGACAGTTCACTGTCACTGGTTCCAAATTACTGAAGAAATAATAATTCTTCTAGTATTTGATTTTATCCTTTGAGAAAGATAAATGCAGTTCGATTGAAAAAATTCTGGCATGCAAAAAAAAAATTTTAAAGGCATATACAAGGTAATCAAATAAACTTGCTATAATTGCCAAATAGTATATCGTCTTGAATTCACATTTTTCCTTTTTATTGCATAGAAAGTTATATACAGTCACGTGGTATGTGTTGGCCATTTAACGAAAATATTCCAAAGTAAAATCAATAGATATTCGTTCATAAATTAAAGTTATTAATATTACTAAAGGTAATAAAGTCCTTAATACTGATTTTTATATAATATCATCCATAGCATTCACTTCATAATTACTTAATTTTATTTATCCAAATTTATAGTTGAGAAGGAAAGCTCAGAGGGCGGAAGAGGAAAAGAAGCTTATGGAACATAAGAGGAAACAGGAAGAACAAAGGATTAAGGAGATGGTAAGTTTGCATATATTTATCATCTTAAGAGTTGATAAAACTTTTCTAGTGCCGTGTGTAGATAGATGCTATTTTATTGGTGAGATTATTTATCTCATTTTGAAATTGCTTAAATAAATATATCAATAATAAACTGCATATGAGAACATTTATAAATAAAATCTAATTTTATATTCGATTTAATTAAATAGCATAGTCGGAAATTTTTCCTTGAAGCAAACTTTTTTTAAAAGCGAAAAATAATTTAATTTTTATACGATTTATGTCTTAATGTTAATTATTTAATATCTATTTAAACTATACAGGAAGAGAAAAAGGCTCGCGAGGCTGAAGCTAAGCAGAAGCGATTGGAAGAGGCAGAAAGAAAGAGACAAGCCATGCAGGAAGCAATGAAAAAGCAAAGCAACGAACCTGTGAAGCCGAATTTTGTTATACAAAAGAGAGAAGATGGAGGTCCAGGAGCAGCTCTGGGACATACGGGATTTGATAAGGTAATTGATATACGAGTTGCTTCAAATTAAATTTATTTATTTTTGTAATAAGATTGTACATGTTATTTTTTGTATTAATAACAAACAGAAAATATATGAACGTTTCACACAAAAGTGGTAACTTCGCCATTTTTTTTTTTCTAAAAGTGGATCTGATTCACCATTTTCTTCCTGACTCCTCCACAAAATTTTAATGATCGTATTGAGAAAAGTAATATTCTTCCTTTACATTATGAGAATACTGCATACTAATAAATTTATATTGTATTTTATATGGCAGTTCTACCCACGAACCGGTAGTAACCCTACAGCACATGAACACATTGGGTAAGTCAACAGCTAGATAAAAAGTTATGTTTGTACCAGAGACAGCATTAATTTTAAGCTGCTTAAGGTGTAAAACATAAAACATTGTCTCCTATCAGATAACGAAAATCTATTAGTTGAAGGCTTTAAAGTTTTATTGAAGCATTCAAATCCACAGTGGCAAAATGATGGCAAAACGAAAGCATACTGAATGATCTACTTGAGCTTGATTCAAGCTCATATTTTTCTTGCCAAAGGAAGCCTTTTCCTTATTTGCTTAACAAACCTATAAAACGTTGTGTTAGAGTCACAACTTTAAAAAATTCTATAATAATAACTGTGATCAATACTAAAATATTAGAACAAGTAATCTTTGAAGGTAATCCTCGGATGTGTTCTATCACATGAGGAAGTAAACAATATAGACATTAAAAATATCAAATTTTATTCAAGTAAGTGTTATAATAAATAAAATATTAAGCCATCCAACGTACAAACATACTACGATAAGAATATACAATGGCATGTATAAACTAACTTTATTATGATTATATTATAATCATAAATATTTAAGCAACTGGGCCATAAAAAATAAATAAAATAAAATAAAAACAAACTGAAATTGTCGAAATGGAATCCTCTGAAAAATAGTTGTATAAATACCATTTAACCACAAACATGATGAACGTTTACAATTTCGGAATATATAGCTAATAATTGACTACACAAGTAAATATAAACAAAGATGGATAGAACATCTAAATAGAATAGAAAGTAATAGTCTACCAAAATTGTTTTATACATATGAAATTAATAAAAACAATCAGATGGAAGACCAAGAAGACGATGACATGAGATCCAGAATTAAGTCAGTTGTGTTGACTTGATGATAGGAAGAAGGGGAAGTAGAAAAAGAAGAAGAAGAAGAAGAAGGTTAAGTTTCTAATAGGAGATATACAATTGTTTCCCGATTATGTAAAGATAGTCAGGGCAACCATGGATGCTACTGATATTCATCACTTACAAAATGATTTGAATAGGCTGGAAATTTGGCCAAAAGAAATTGGTTATCAGTTTAATGTTAGTTAGTGTAAAGTTATGCACTTCGCGTTAATGAGATTTCCAGCTGCATATTATATAAGCTACAATAACTGATGAGACAAGGATCTTGGTGTAATGGTGGATAGCAATTTGAAGTTTAAAGGTCACATTGCATAAGTTGTAAATGCAACTCAGAGGATAATTGCGATCTTGAAGCGAACCTTGACATGTTAGGATAAGGAAGTCATTTTGCCTCTTTATAAGGCTTTGATAAGACCACACACCTGGATTATTGTGCGCAGATTTGCTCTCCCGGATTCCATGGGGATAAGATAAAGAAGCTGTGGAAAGAGTTATAAAGATTATATCCGGATTATGGGATTTTGATTATGAGGAGATTGCGAGTATGTGGATTACAGACTAGGGTTAACAGGAGAAAGAAAGGTGATATGATAGAGGTCTATAAACTTCTGAATGGGCGTTATAAGCTATCATCTGATGAATTTTTTTTCATTATATGGAAGGTGAAGAAAGAGAACATAGGGGCATTCGTGGAAGTTAAATTTGTTCACAGTTAAAGGAATAAGAGCTTGGTTTTTCTTCCAGAGAGCAGTGAGTAAGTGGAATAGTCTGTCTTTAGTGAGTGATTGTAGTGTGGATGAATTAAGAGAAGGTATGATAGCTAGTTTGGGTGATTTATAGCCTCCCTCGATGAGTCCTTGACGCCTTGAAGGTCTCAGATAATAATAATAATAATAATAATAATAATAATAATAATAATAATAATAATAATAATAAAAGTTCTCTTGTAGTATGGAATGCAGAGTTTCAGCAAACGTCTAGTGAATTTTAAATATCTACCGAATAGCAAAGAAATTCAGGATTTCTTTTGTATCTTAATTTATTTGAAATGTGTATAGTTTATATACATTATTAATAATACATGAAAGACTAAACCAAATTCATTCATTGTTATTGTTTCAGTTTACCAACGTTATGAATGCCCGGGGCGAGATGGCAAAGACGAAGGAACAACTAGAAGAAGACAAGAGAGCAGCCTTAGCTTTCCGTGTAAAGCCTTTAGAAATGGAAGGTATTGGTGCAATCGAATTAAGACAGAAAGCTACCGAATTATGGGAAGCTGTGGTGCGACTTGAAAGCGAAAAATACGATTTGGAAGAAAGAAGAAAACGACAAGACTATGATGTAAGTTTGAAAAATAATAGCTTAGCTTGAGAATAAGAAATTTATTTAATAAACATTAAACGTCAATCCCAATTAAAATGCAAGAAAAAAAGTCAGTTTTGAATTTCGTTTAATAAATAAAATTAAAGAGAATAATCGTTTCATAACTTCCGATTTGTTAGCCATTCTGTTGCGACATTCTAAACGGCAAAGCCTAGATGTATAATCTGCACGATAACGAGTCGTCTTTAACAAACAACATTAATGAAGAGTATTGTGACATTATAATTGGTTTTCTGATTGTTCGTTCTTAAGTTTCTTTTTTTTTTTTTAACATTTACTGTGTTTTAACAATGAGTATTTTTTAAACATTTGATTGGCGTCTGCCATATTTCTAAACAATGTTTTTGGATGACGTGATTAAAATTAAACGAAATTATGAATATTTTTATACACATTCGGAGTTAATTCGAATATTACTATATTCATTAAAAATAACCAGTTAAAATGGAAAAAATTTTAATGGAAAAAAATGCAAGCACAGAAATAATTGTACAAAATATAACAACTTCAGTAGCAACTAGAAATACACTTATTTTCATATGCTATATTTAAATAAAATTATTAATAACGAAAACAATGTTAACCGCCTAGATTTTCTTTTTCTTTCTTTAAGGAGTTCAGTGTAAGGTCGAATAGATGCGATTACATTCCTTTTTACGTTCGCACTCCATTCCCAATCGTGGTCCATTTCCCAGAGTTCATCAGTCAATGTCTTTATGCTTGCAAGGATACGCTGTAAATCTGCCGTTTTCATATCTCTCAGAGCTTCTTCGTTTTCTTTCTCCTCCTTTGGATGTTGACTTAATTGTTCGGCTAATTCTTCAAATCTCAACTCTGGCGCAAGCTTAGTAACATCTTCAATAACATTCTCCTCTTGCTCTAATTCCTCGAAGTCGTGCATAAATTCTGGAAGAAGTTTTCGCCATGCTCCTTTTAAACACTTTGCTAACAC
Organism: Typopeltis vanoorti; assembly: GCF_054136105.1. Lineage (NCBI taxonomy): Eukaryota > Metazoa > Arthropoda > Arachnida > Uropygi > Thelyphonidae > Typopeltis > Typopeltis vanoorti. The sequence goes on along the minus strand of NC_143573.1, from coordinate 61,371,235 downwards.
GTCGTTCCAAGCTGCCTCGATGTTGTTGATGACCTTCAAAATATCGAATGATCGTCAATAGTCTTTAATCGTTTTTCCTGAAGTGTCCAAGACGCTTACCATTTCCATAAATGTTATACGGGGGTAATAGGCTTTGAAGATTGATATTATTTGAAGATGACTCCCCTGATCCATCGGTTGCAAAAGCGATGTTATGTTTGGGGGCACGTAAACAACCTTGACATCCAATGGTGTTCTTACTTCAGCAAGGTTTTGAGAAGGAATGCATTGGCTGGCAAATCATTTTCTTTACAGAAGCGAAGCACGGTAGGACAAAAATCATTTGTGTACCAATCTATAAAAACGTCTTGTGTAACCCAAGCTTTCTTGTTCCATTTCCAATAGACTGGCAGCATGGCTTTTAAACCCTTGAAGGCGCGTGGTGTCTGTGAATGGTACACCAATGTTGGTGTACCATTCACAGACACCACCCAACAAAAGCGTAAGTCTATCTTTTGCAGCTTTAAAACCTGGAGCGGAACGTTCTTCACAGGAAATGAAGGTGCGTGATGGTAATTTTTTCCAGTAGAGCCCAGTCTCATCAACATTAAAAATGAGATCAGGGGGATAACTTCCTTGTTCTACACACTCTTGAAATTCTTTAGGAAAAGCAGCCGCTGCTGCAACATCTGCACCTGCCCCCTCACCACATACTTTGACACTATGGCACTTACTCCGAGACTTAAATCTCATGAACCAACCTTTGCTTCCTAAAAACGTTTCTTCGCTTCCATTTGTCTTTTTAAGATCCCCAAAAATTGTTTTTGCTTTCTCAGTTATAACAGCCTGCGTCAGAGGAATGTTTTTCTGATTCAAGTCATCCACCCATAACGATAATAATTTTTCCATTTTTTCATGAAGTTTATCCCTGCTATAACGCACATGTTTTGTATTTAGTGCTGACGTAGATGGTTGCACAGACTGTTTTATTCTATCTGCATTTTTCATAATTGTAGTAACAGTCGATGGAGGTAAGTTCATACTTCTACAGATATTAGCACGTGTCTGCCCATCTTCCATTCTTCGAATCATCTCCATCTTCTTTTCGAGTGTGATTAATTTTCGCGTCTTCTCAACACCAAGTTCTGCTAATTTTTCTGCACTTCTATTATCAGACATGGTATGTAATTACGTACTCTATCAATTTAAATGCGTATGTACGTAAAAAAAATTAAATAGAACAATTAGGTAGATTCAACATTAAAACTAGGTTTGATACATATACGTCGTAGTAGCTCGGTAAAAACTTAAACACTAGAGTGCCTGCTAGCGTCGTTTCTCAGTCAACCACACTACAGTAAGAAAGCACGCGCAGGCAACCGGCGTTATTGTGAATCGGCGTAAACCGAGGGCTGCCTGTATTTCATCGTCTTCACACTGATTACAGACTGCCTATTTTTTTGAGATTTTACTCTTTATTAAAAAGTATTTTTGTTACAATTTCAGCTGAAAGAACTTGGAGAACGTCAAAGGCAGATTAACAGAAGCAAGGCACTTAAGAAAGGACTGGATCCTGAGTAAGTAAACGAAATATTTTATTTTCTATATCTGTATTATTAAAGCTTCTGTTCTTTTGTTTCTAGATTTCTGACCGCCTAACAGAAATCTTCAAGACATATTTAATTACACTACTCGCTCAATCGATATGCATTCGTCATATTTCCGAAGAAGCAGTTCTTTTCAAGAATCATAGAACAATGTAAATCTCAATTTAAAAAAAAAATACCTGGCGTAAATGTATTGAATGACAATAACAAAAGCAATATATTCATATTCTTGTTATTATAGACTTCCTTTGTGAAATTAGTTATGACAGGGAAAATTCTACTTTTGAAGTTTTATTAGCAAGAGACTTAAAGGTAGGAACTGCTGACTTCACTATTTCACGCTTCAATAGTCGAACAAAAACATCAGAAACCAGCAGATTTGTTACTCAGAACTACCTTACAATTGACATGAAGGTGGAAACTATTATACCATCCCACTGAACACGCATGTGTAGTGCGAAAAACGTTTGAAATTCTCTCGTACAAAATCTAGGCGAATTGGAATTTTTGATCACGAATCAAATTGCTGTTTTTCAGTTTGAAATAATCACGTTTGGAAAGAGAGAGAGAGAGAGAGAGAGAGAGAGAGGGAGGGGATTTTACAATAAAATCCTACTCTTACACCAAGCGGCAAAATTTATTTTCCAACTAAACATAACATCCATGCAATAGCATTTAAAGAGGAAATCCTATTGATCCTTTGTGCATTTGCTATTCTTTAATTACCCAAATGTTCCTTTAATTATCCAAAAAAATGTTAAACTGCTCTCACTAAAAATTCTACTTATGATAAATAAACTTTTTTTTTCATTTACCACTTTAATAACATTCTTTTTTTTATTTTTTACAGCGCTGCGGAAGGAAAATACCCGGTAAGGAGTTCATCTTATTTCTCATATAATTTGATATTTTGATCATTTGATTATATATATATATATATATATATATATATATATATATATATATATATATATATATATATATATATATATATATATATATATATATTCGAAGAAACATAAACTATAAAGACGATATCTGCTTTACAAACTTTCAGTTCAGAGAATACCCGAGTACACTAGTTTTTCATCCCTTTATTCAAATTATATTCCGTATTGTAATCAGCGAAGGACCGATCTTCGAAAGATTCGCTGTCTTTCTAGATGTTTACAGAAACTTGTTCTTCTGGAATATTCCATAAAGTACTTGAACCAAAATGAACTCGCACTTTTTCACTGGGAAGATGAAAGAACACAAGAGGTACATTAAGTTATAGCACTATGAGCAAGCAAATTAAGTAGATCATGCTGCTCAGCTAATGCTGGAAATTTATGAAAGACTGGATGAAAAAGGTCATTTAAGGTCATAGCAGATTTTTTCAAGCAAACCAAAAAACAACAACAACAACAAAAAAAGCTGCTAAAATCATAAAAACAGAGTAGCATTTACACGGCGGTATTACATTCTAGCATATCACATACATATAAAATTAGGCAAGTAACAATTAATAGATAAAACAACTTAGTCCATTTACTACCTCATACCGCGCATTTCAATGATGTATTTTAAATCACAAACTCTATACTATGCAGTTGAATTGAAGCATTGTCTCTGGTATACATGCAATAGAAGAGTACATAATTCCCGTGATCACAGTGCTTTGCGGAGATCAGTATTTTTTTTTTTTTTTTGCAAAACTTCGCAGCCATGAGTTCCAGTGCTGAGAATTGCACCGATTTACGAAGATAAGTATGCATATATTTTTGCTAATTTAATTACAGTATCTTACCCCCAGTTTATATAAATTGACGAGCCTTCGGTAAGTTTCTTTTTATCCCATTTCCAGCTAGATGTTAGCTGGAAATCGGTTTATTCGAAGTATTTTGTCATTGTTATCATTTAGCGTGAGCCACCTTAACTCAATCTGTATAGACGAAGCCCTTTGGTCGGAAAGGGCTGGGTTCGATTCACGTCCAAGACGTGAGGAACCATTATCTGCACTCTTTCGACTAAAGGGTCAGTTAGCTGATCTCATACGGAGGTAGAGGGTTTTTCACCCAAACTCGGTTTTTTCCTGCTTCATAACAGGCAAAACGACCCCATGAATACACACGGATTTACAGCCATGAATACTTACGACAATATGTGGAAGAGAGAGGGTCCTCACTACATGTCGTCATGCCCGTAGTTAACCATGAGTCACATTATGGTAGTCAACCTCCTGGAGAGGATACCACACATGAATGGAATGGGGGATCATTTAGCGTACATATTACCCTTATACATTGCTCTGCCACTTAGTTTGTTAGTGAAACACAGTGTTCTAGTAAAATCTCGTTTGCCTCAAAATTTTCTTCTCAAGAAAGAATATATGCCTATGAAATGGCCATTGGAAAGAACTCTGAATGTGAATACTGTCTAGTCCAAAAGAAGACTTTAAACAGACAGAAAAACTACTATAAATGATGAAATGTACAGGGAATTAATACACTTAAAGGATTTGGACTGGTGATTGTTGTTGGCAGTCTATTTAAACTCACAATGACAAATTATAACCGATATTATCAAGTCACTACACAATGTACTCAGCAATTACATAAGTTTAACGTAACCTGTATGGTTTGTTACCAGAATGTTACTGTATAAGATGACCCAAACCATCTTATATGGCTTTATCTATAAAATACAAATCAGTTTCATGGACTTTAGTTTTATAGCTGAAGTCAATTATAATTGTATAGCTCTATTTATTTGTTATTTTATTTTATTTATATATTATTATTATTTCTGTTCATTTATATATTTGCATAACAGAGAATTTTAAATAGATATTTTTCCCTTGCAGTTTTGTTAAAATATATAGCGGGAACTCATTTGAAAACGCGTTACTTTAAAGTAAATAAACTTACAATAAATCGTTTTAACTTAAAGAACAAAATTATCCACTCAACGAAGAAATCTTAATTTCTTTCTTCTCTTTTTATAGCCTAAAATCCAAGTTGCTAGCAAGTATGAAAGACGAATAGATCGTCGAACTTTCGTAGACAAGAAAGGGCTTTTCGAAGGCGTAAGTGCAGGGTTTTATTTTTTACTAGAAAACCTTTTTTTATATGAATCTCATCTAAGAAAATTTGTAAAACTATACACAATACCTTAGTATTATGACCGGAGGATGAGTTAAGAATTATATATATATATATATTTTTTTTTTTATATTTATTTATTTATTTATTTTTTTTATATATATATACTCACCCGTAAAAGGTTGGAACAGGGTCAAAATATTAACCCTGATAAATAGTAACTCTGTCAAATTTTTAGTTTTACAGGTTTCAATAGTTCTAATAAACGCTTACTCTTTCAGGGTTTTGAAAACCAGTACGAACAAGGTCTTGAGACAGAATGGGAAGGGAAAATGAGTCAGTTCAAAGATCGAGGTCCATCCAAACTTCCCAAATGGGATCCACAGGCTCCTAAAGTTAAGGAAGCACCAGGACCTCGTCATGAAGAGGAAGAGGAAGAATTGATGCCTCCCACATTTACAGCAGAGGAAGAGGAACCTCCAAAACGAGCACCTGCGAGAGAAGAAGAAGAAGAAGAAGAAGAGGAAGAAGAGGAGGAAGAGGAGGAGGAAGAAGAAGAAGAATGAAGGGTGGCTTATGAACGTTAGCTGTGTAAGCAAATTACCATTAAGTACCCAGTCGCTACTATAAAAATTGAAAAGTCATATCGATTAAAAATAATGTATTTTATTGACCTTGATCATATGCTATTAATTAACAAAGTCTGAAATATATCAATTCTCCATTTTAATGAATATTAATACTTATGATTCCTCTAGGGTCTTAATGCCAGCGGAAAAGAAATAGTTTTATGTTAGAATACAATAAAAGTCACGCTTAAACTTATGTCTCAGTGAAATAAATGAATTGCATAACTAAAACTGCTTCAAATGTATTTTTAAAACAGTTTTATGTATCTTTATTATTATTCATTTTTTTGAAATAACATTGCAACTGAAACTTTTCTTTTTTTAGGTCACTCTACTCTCCACAGTCTCCTTAGATGCAGTCTTCGTCTTTGTTTCTCTTCCCATCTCTCTGCAATCGCCTCCGAACGACGCCATCTAGTTGCCAATCCAAGAATTAATCGTTTATTTTTACTTTTCTCTTTCTACAGCATATTTATGTTTGCTGAATTTACATTCAGACATGATTACGCCCATCAACCTTCCGTCCATATAAAGACAAATGCTGAGCTGTAATTTTTTTTTTTTTTAGGAAAAAAAAATGATAGCGATTTTTATTTTTTTCTTTTATGTACACTATTCAATTTATTTATTTTTATTTTTTTGTTTTGTTTACTGAAATCATCTGTGCCGGCTTATGCGGCGTTGTATAATATTCAGGGCTTCTTCGACTACTTTAACATTTCTATGTTGTATCTCACTCACCGGCGTGGATCCAATGAATTTGTGAGACAAATTAATAAATAATCTGATAATTTAAAGATGAATAAACAGTATGTGTTTATATTATTTCAGTGAAGGACACAAAATATGTGTACACATAACTAGAAAGTTTTCGTAACTAGAAAACAATAAAATAAACATACAGAAAATGAAAACAATGAAATAAACACAAAAAATAATACTAATAAAGTCAGTGTACGATATACGCACTAGAGGGCACAATCAGCAACAATTAAACACCATAATTAGCTGTTGTTGAAAGAAATTGTAATCTTTGGTTTCGTATATTCATCACGTGGCTCGCATTCCAAACTAATGCGTGCTGACATATATGTCGCACGGAAATCAATAATCGCAGCCCTACCATGCAGTCCTTGTTACAATGGCAGATAAATTTTTACCACAGATTCTTCTCATGCACATCAACACTGGCGATACATTTCAGAAAACTAAAAATAGAATAACAGTACATAAATTACAGTTAGTTTTTTTTTTTTGGTAGCATAGAATAATCGATATGTATCCAAATCATTGACTTTGCTGTTCGCGTTTTCAAAAAATACCGCTTGGGACCGCCACAGTCAAATCGCTTAATACAGTGTCTTATAGAAAACTGTGTGTGTGGAAAAATGCCTGTAGTTAGAAGAGAATATAATGCCGTTTTTGAATTGGTGGTAAGTCATAAACTTCTCTGTGCATTTTATTTGTGCTCTCATTTGAAAACTGCCTAACAAGTTATGGGTTAATTATGAAATATGATTTGTGCACTGAGTGGAATTAATTCTGTTAGTAAATACTTTGGACTTAGCCAATGCTCAGGATAAGAGAAAGATGAAGTGCTATAGTTTTATTTTCATTGTTGCACAGTCTATTAGCATTTAATTAATGTTTAAGTAATAGATTAAGAAATGATACGAATTAAATCCCTACATCATTTGCATATTTCGATTAAAAATCTTTCAGTGGTGTTATCAAAACAATGATAACACTTTGGTGGTTGTTTGGATTTAGCATTGAATATCTTTGAGGCATGGCTTGATGCATATGAGGCATACTATTTTTTGATTATGTCCCTTTTATGGTATTCACTGATAAAAACATAAGATTTTTTTTGCATAAAATCCTGAAAATCTTAAAATCTCAATATATTTTGCTAAAACCTGAAAATAAATCTGAGAAAGCATTGAAAAATCTTAAGATCCATAATATATCTGAAGTAGACCTGAAATACTCAACAGAAAAGTTATAATATACACCTTGAATATTCTAGTTTTACATTATACAATATTAATGAAATACTCAAAAAACTGATTTCGTTATTCTAAATTCGACTGGTCACACAAAGGGTTTTATAATGAAAACATTTTTAAGAGCTTCTTATAGTGCAGAGATAATGTTAATGGTCATTATTGGCATAAAAATGGGAATTATGGTGGATAAACCTTAATTGCAAGAGAGATTATTGATAATTGGATGCAAGTGTCTCATATTATTCTATGCTTTATTATGTTTTTGTGTATGCTTGAAACCAGTCTTCAACCTCGGAGTTTGCTTCTAGCAATCAATAATTCAGATCGGTTTTTGGGCATTCAGATTAAGATTGTTTCAATTTATCATTAACTTTCCAGCAAATGTTTTTCATAATTAGAGAGTATCATATTTCTCGTTGATTAGATATCATTTAAACCACAGTTAAATACAGCACAAGATTAATAACGATAAATAAGAACATGGATAGGAATAATAATTATGTACGATAAACTAGCAATTTCCCTGCTGAAATACAAGCATTTGCTTTAAAGGACACAAATGATAATTTTCAAAATTGTTAAATCTTTTGGTAATGGGATAATTCTGAGCTCTTATTCTTAAATAATTTCATAAATGCATATATCAAATCATTGTACTGTCGTCTTGACTACCGGACTCTATTTTTTTTAACGTTATACTACGATCATCTGCAACCAGTCTGTTATAACATCTTGCTCATATATTATATACCTATAAATGCAATGATTTTATATATGCCCATTAATGATACTGACTGGTATATTGTAAATAGTTGTGGTTTTTCCAGGACAATTGTTATCGAGAAGTGACGTGCAGTATTGGTACATTTCCCCCCCCCCCAAGGAATATAGTACAAGCTACAACTTGGGCAGATATATATACCTCAAGTTGCAGCTTTGATCTATAAGGAAAAAATGGAAAGAACATAATCCATACCTATTTCTTATCAACACTGTGTTTTCAACAGTATCATATTGCTACGCGCGCAAGCATATGCACGTGATAGTGAGATGCGAGCTATTAGCGTAATGCGGCACTGTCCGTCGCGCAGTTCCACTATTGTTTATATGCAGTTTGCGCCAGTAGAAGAGTGTTATCGTGTTTACTCCGTCTCTTATAAATATTTGGACATTACAATTAAAGACATAACACTTGTTATAGTAATTTTTAAGTAATTTTAAATTATACTAAACTGTATAATTTTATCAAAATTTTTTTCATGGAACAAAACAAGAAGAATATATTTTATTTTGAAGTAATTTTGAATTATTCCAAACCGTATTATTTTAACGATAATAAACAATATTTTTTCACGTTTATTATTATTACTTTTTTTAATTTTTATATGTAAGCGCCCATCAGTCGGTATAAACAAAGCCCCCTTTGGTCGGTAAGACCTGGGTTCGATTCCTATCCAAGACATGAGGAATCTTTATCGGTCTCTTTTGACTAAAGGTGAGTTAGCCGGTCTCATACGGAGGTAGTTTTTTTTAATCGGAAACTCGGGCTTTTCAGCCCCCCAGAACAGACAAACTGGCTCCGTGAACATACGGAGAAATAGGGCTAACCACCTTATCCTCGAAGGGTCGCGTTTTCAAATGGTAATACGAACGTGACGGGTCACTAAGCTTAACAAACGTGAAAAGAGGAGAAGGGAAATAACTTGGCAAATGGAAAGTAAGTCTTGAGAGAAATAGGATACCAAGTTTTCTAGAAGTTGAGGATGCAGAAGCGATGTGATTATACCAAGAAATTCTAGAAGTAAGAAATAGAGAGAGAGAGAGAGAGAGAGAGAGAGAAATCTGGTCTTGACTATTAAGTTGAGAATTACCAACTGAGGGGAGAAAACAAAAGTACTTTTAGGATAAAAAAAAAAGAGACAAACCTGTATTTTGGAAGCATTGAAGGTGAATAGTTAACACCCGATTAAAGGTGTGAAAATCAGTGACCAAGAACCATTGTGGAAGATCTTGTAGCTTGAGGTGTCTAAGCACTGCGTATGAGTAAGATAAGTGGATAGCGGTTTGTGATCGGTGAGATAAGAACGTTTATGTATATGACGAAGACGGACGATGGGTGAAATACCAGAGCCCTGAGGAACACCTGAATCAATAGGGAAATCTGAAGAGGGAACATCTTTACCATTTCACGCAGTGAACGACTTGAGAAATAACTAACCAATTACAAACGAAGCATGACCACTAGATGGCAATATATATATATATATATATATATATATATATATATATATATATATATATATATATATATATATATATATATATATATATATATATATATATATATATATATATATATATGTGTGTGTGTGTGTGTGTGTGTGTGTGTGTGTGTGTGTGTGTGTGTGTACAGAAAGAATGTCTAAAATGATGTAATTGCATCTGTAAAAAGATTTGACTAATAAAAATGTCATCAATATCTATTATCTATGTCATTTGCTTCATATTTCGAAAATTCTTTGTTAGATTAATTAGACATCACCGAAATGGTTAAAAAAATCAGTAAAATTTTATTGACAGCGAGTAGTTTGTGCATTTAAATTTCAATAAAGGATGGGATGTAAAGAAAAATTTTCTTTTGCAACATATGTTGAATGAGTGTAAAAGAGAAGCAATTTTTTATCTTCTTTTCTTCATATGATCATTAATTCTGGGCAAATTTACAAAATAAACCTAAACTATCCCTCTCAATATCTTTGTTCGATTCACGTTAATTCATTCATAGAGTGAACACTAAAAAACTCAATACAAATAGAAAGGATAAATCTCCCTAATTATTGCCGACAACAATTAGCAAGTTAATTGTTTTCAACAAAATGACGCACTTCCGTTATTCACGTCAGTTCACTTGAAATTAAAGTTAGGTAATTGAATTTTTTCTTGATTATTCTAAGAACTGTTTAACTTCATGCTCAACAAAAAATCGCCCAGTATGCCGATCTATACATGACCTCAATACCACTAGAAGTTAGCTATCACTTTGGACGGAAACTCATAAAGACATGCGCAACTATGTTCTGTTGGAAATTCCAAGATTTTGTTTTCTTCCGCCTGAGGGCGTCATCAGTTTTGTACTTGAATGAGAACTGGCTTTAGGCTATTTTATCAATAGCTATTTTCAGCATTTTAAGCACTTTCCATGACCTTTAAGGATTTTTTTTTAAATACTTAATGAAATTTACATTATTCAATTTTTTTTTCTCTTCATTTCGGCATTTAGAAATCATAGATAACATCATTAATATCAATTTATAAAATGTTGCATTCAATTAAAATTACTTAAGTACTTCACATACTTTGATAATATTCATGTATCGCATTTAAAGTTCCATGAAAATTCATTGAAAACAGTAACTGAAAAGGCAGTTTATCGAATGGTAATTCATTGAATGACAATTCATCGAACAACAATTTAACCAATGGCAATTTATTGTCTTTTGGGTAAATTGCCTTTCGGTAAATTGTCGTTCGATAAATTGTGTTTCGATGATAAATTGCTTTCGGTGATTTTTCTGCATACCCATATTAAATATTTGTTATGATTACTATTTGCATGTTCTTGTTTAATATAAAGTTAACATTCAAATCAATAAAAACATTATCATTATTATTTTAAAATAAATCTTGGATTTTAATATTACATACTGGCAAAATCTCTTGCCAGCGAAAAATAAAGCTGGAAGCGAACTCCGACAAACAGTTAACAAACAGTAAAACACGATGTTAAACAATAATACAAATACACATAAAACGCGTCAACTAATGCCATCGAGTATTTATTGCATAAATAGCATCACTGAAACAAATATAACGTGAGCGCGCAATGTCACGAGTAATGACGTTGATAGATATTTACAATTGTTAGCATGACACGTAGCAGAAGAAACAGGTCACTAGATATATTATTATAGAAAAACGTGCTGATCTATTGATAACTGAGGTATTAATGACAGATCAGGATCAGGATATTGACAGAATCACAAAATTTTGTGATTCTGTCAATATTAGTGGATTATCAATTAGCTATTTTATTTTACAAATTCAAATAAGCTTCAGGCATAGGCTTTATCTTTATAGATATCTGAATATAAACACACACACACACACCATCAACCCAAAAACAGCTCTAGGTTCAATTTCGATGTTAATGAATAATTTATTTATACAAGAATTATTTTGAAAAAAAAAAGAGCTTTTTTAACGAAATTATCGAATCTTTCCTATACGTGTTATACTTTCGTTTCTTTAGATTCTTTTCTAAATCAATTATTTTATTTATGTTCACTCTTCTCAAGGTAAATTTTTGATTTTTTTTAAAAGTATTGAATACACTTGAGTTTTGTTAGAAAAATCAAAGCCTAAACCAAAGATAACAAAGACAAGAAGCCATTTCACACAAATGATTTAGATTTTATATTACAAAATTGAGCATCTGAATTATCTTTCACAATAAGTCTGGGGCGAACGAATAGCTCCAATTGTGGAAATGCAGTGAAACCCATAAGAAGTAGAAATTCAATTTTCTTTATCTCGAAAGTCGATAAGGATCAGTCGAAATGGATTAAGGAGAATTTAGCTAAATATTTCCAAGTTTCTTCGAATCTACAGTACATTAACTAAATCTCTTCGTTCCTTCTGTTTACGACAATGCCCATTTGAACTTGTCTGCTGTCTTGACTGAAATCGTGCGATTTAGAACATTGTAGGGAAAAAAATAGAGAAATAGAAGAAACTTATATCACTGTTTTTTTTTTCTTTTTTAGTTTTTTATTTCTTTAACTGTAGTCATAAAATTAACTCAGAAGTCGTCATTTCTTTTAAATTGACTATTTACTTTATTTTGATTAAATAATAAAAATCACGGTGTCAGTTCTTTTTCAAAAACAACCTTGTGTTGTCAAAATACATTATCATCGTAATCAGGGCCGACGGAAGCGGGCATGCAGAGCATGCGGTGTAAGCGGGCGTCGCTACGAAGGGGGCGCCGCCACTGGGGAACGGTTCATAAGTTCATTTTTAAGAAACAACATTTTTATAATAAAAACAAAAAATGCTTAGAATGATCAATATTAAAATAAATAAGACTGATACACCGAATAAAAATTTGAAAAAATTGTATATTGCTGCCCCATTGATCAGCCGGCTGTTTACAATTTTGCAGAGAGAGCAGGCTAAATGCTTGCCTACAGAATGTTGTGTCTACTGCAGTCTATCTAAAGTGAAACGGTGAACGGTTTTTATGCGCAGAAACGAATTTTCGTACAAAACATTTGTTGCTAGTTAACCAATCATATGGTATGCAGCTTAGTAGGCTATTGACAGTAGCGCAGTGCGGACTATGATTTCGTCTCTGTGTCGTGTTGTGTAATAATTTCTTGTGGGTATAAAATAGAAATGGAATCAGAAATTAAAAAAAAAAATTATCCGGTGCACAAAATCGTAAGCGACATGCTGCGAAAGAAACAGATATTAAGAAACGTACTGGGGATCTTAATAAATTTGTTAAAATATTAAAATATTCTGATACAGATTGTAACCAACTCGATACATTAGAAATCAGAATTGAAGAACCGTGCACCTCATCCAGTTTTTCATGAAAGTACTATTGCAACTATTCAACAAGATAATAAGATGCATGATTTAAGTGAAAAATAGTTAGGAGAAGATTTAGTTGTAGTTGACCACGAAACTAACACATTGTTAGTCTCTGTAAATTTAGAAGATCCAGGTGAATGGGGAAATATTGATGAAAAATTGCGAGTTGTTTTAATTGAAATGGGGCCTGTTCAAAAGAAAAATATAATATATCCCAGAGATACATATGGTCGTAAATTTGGCGGCACGTATTATAATAGAAAAATGGAAAAAGAGGAGCTCGTGCCAAGAACATGGCTCATTTATTCCGAAACTTTAAATTCTGTTTTTTGCTTTTGTTGCAAACTTTTCGCACCTACTGAATCAAGTAGTCTTGTAGAAGGTTATAACGATTGGAGAAATGTAAATACAACTTTGCATAGCCATGAGAGTAGTTTAACTCACATGAAAAATTTCTTAAAATGGAAGGAACTTGATAAAAATTTAAAATACAAAACTACTATTGATTGCCAGATTCAAAGCATATATGAAATGGAAAACAAATATTGGACGAGTGTTTTAGAACGCTTGATTGGACTTATAAAATTACTCGGTAGCCAAAATTTAGCTTTTCGCAAATCATGTGATAAATTATATGAAAGGAATAACGGCAATTTTTTAAAATTAGTCGAACTATTTGCGAAGTTTGATCCCGTTATGGAAAATCATGTTGAAAGGGCCCTACAATGAAACAATAGAGTACACTGTTTGAGTAAAGACAGTCAAATGAAATATTGAAAACTTTAAGTAACGCAATCAGGGATATACAATTTTATTATCAATTCGAAAGTCTAAATATTATTCCATAATTTTAGACTGCACACCTGATACAAGTAAAACAGAACAAATGCCCATTATTATTCGCTTTGTTTCCTGTGACAATGGAATTGTCAAGATCAGGGAAAACTTTTTAGGTTTTGCAGATATATGAGATTCCACAGGACGTGATTTATGTGAAAAATAATGGAACAACTGGAAAAATGGAACATTCCCATTGAAGACATGCGAGGTCAAGGGTATGACAATGGGGCAAATATGAAAGGGAAAAAATATGGGCTCCAAAATTTGCTTTTGAACAAAAATCCTCGAGCTTTTTACGTGCCATGTGCTGCTCATACTCTAAATTTAATCATTTACGATGCATCCAAAGTGAATGCAGATACAATTAATTTCTTTGCAATTATTCAAGAAATATATAATTTCTTTTCATTCTATTACAAACGTTGGGCAATCCTTTTAAAGTTCGTAAAAAAATTAACATTGAAACCGCCATCAGAAACGCGATGGGAAAGTAAAATTGATGCAATCCGCTCTCTATGATATCAATTAGGAGAAATTTACGATGCACTTTTTGAAATTTTAAATAATGAAAATTTTAATAAAGAAACTCAGCATGAAGCACAAACATTATGTACTAAAATAAAAAAAAAATAAATAAATAAAATAAAAAAATCAGCTAACGCCTATTTGTTCTCGTATTGGGAGTAGGCGGGGCCGTTTACCCTATCTAACGTATGGAGACTGAGTGGGCAGTTCAATCTCTACTTGTAGCCAATCAGAGAGATAGCTGGCCAAAGGCTATCACTGATTCATCGGTAGGCAGTGAAGAAGGCGGCAAACTAGTGCCGCCATCTCGTGGTCCCTAAAGGACTAGAAATTTATTTGCTCTCTTATAACTTAGCATGATTTACTTAACAGAATAAACCCTGTGAATAAAATGCTTCAAGACAAAAATATGAACATTACACTTGCTTTAGAATCTATCGAAAACTTAAAAATATTCTTACAGGAGTATCGATCAGATACAACTTTTAAAGAAGTTCTAAAAACGACAAAAGAACTGAGTGAAGTGGTGGATGGAGAACAAGAATTTAAAACTGGTACGGAAGTTCGACGACGAAAGAAGACACGATAATTTGACTACGAGCATCATGACGAAACGCCACAATCGCCAGAAGATAAATTTAGAGTGAATGTGTTTTATACACTTCTAGACGTCGTTGCAATGTGTTCGTTAATAGAAGTTTTGAACAACTAAACACATATTATGATAATTTCAATTTCTTGTATAGATTACTACAAATTAATAATGAAGATTTACGAAAAAATTGTGACGATTTAGAGATTATCTTGAAGGACGGCGACAATAAAGACTTAAATGCAATAGAACTATATGACGATTTATGTGCTTTCCGGGATATTTTTCGGAAGGATAATTTAAATATTCAAAACCCTCTCGATATTCTTAATTTTATTGTTTAAGAATATCGAAATATTTATCTTTCCCTAACTTTTCATTTGTTTTAAAAATACTATTAACCTTACCTGTTAGTGTAGCGAGCGGTGCACGTTCCTTTTCCAAGTTGAAATTGATTAAAACCTACTTAAAAACATGTATGTCACAAAAAAGGCTTGTTAGTTTGGCGTTAATAGCTATTGAAAATGATATATGTGCGGAATTAGACTTTAAGACCATTATTTCTAATTTTGTGAATATGAAATCAAAAACCCTAAAATTTTAATTTAAAAAATTTCAAGTATATTGATGTAATTTAATTTATTTTCTGTTATTCTGTAAAGATGTAATTTTTTGAATACTTATATTAAATGTTCTAATTATTCTGAATTATTTTCTTATTTTCTCATCTATCTTGAGTTTCGTTTATTTTCCTAAAAGATAGTTTCATTATAAAAATTATTAAAAAATTTTTACAAGTTACTAACTTGTAAAATGCAAGAATTTTTTAAACTTTAGTTCAAATAAATTTTAACTTTAATTAAAATTCATTTTAATTTTGTTAGCGATTCGGGTCGGTGAGAAGGCTATAATCCCTGTATCATTATATTCAACGATTAAAGTGAAGCGGTTTTATCAAAATTTGCTTTAACTTTTGAGAATTTTTTGAATATTCGGGTTTTTGACGATTATCCTGCCTAGTTAACACCCTCGGGTCGTTACATTTAGCGAACCAACGTGTGCCTGTTCTGTCAAAATTTATTTAAGAAATTTCAAATAATTTAAATTTTTATTATCGTAAAAGAACCACACACGCCCGGATCGTTACAGGGGCGCTTAGATAGAAATTGCATGCGGGAGGCAAAGATCGTAGGCCGGTTCTAGTCGTAATCATTCTTTCTCTTAATTAACACAGACTTGAAATAATTCTAGAACTATGTGGATTTTGAAATAGCTAGCTATATGCAACTGTATGTAGTTGAGTCCGCATCAAAACTATATATGCCATTCCTTAATTTGGATCATATATGGAATGCTTTTCACTCTGTCGTATATTCTTAAATTTCAATAATATATATTTCAGGAATTACCGTCTCGTTCTGATTTGAATATTTCTGTATGAATTTTCACTGAATTTTATGAAAATGCCTATCATCAATCGTATGACTTAATTGTTCATTTTTTATTTGTTTACATATATCTTAACAATAGCTCTTATAGCAGGCGCGATGAACAGCGTTTCCCTCTTACAAAAAACATAAAGTTATTTTAATAAACACCAGTATAGACGTCGATCTTCAATTTCTCGTGATACCGATTTCTAATTCCAAAACATTGATTAAAACACCAGTGAGACTATACTATTTTTATCAAGCTTCAAAGTATATCTTTAGTGCAGATGCTGGACTGCCATTAGTGTCTTTAATAAATGCTATTCATGGAATAATCTGAAGTCCTGATCGTATTGGACAAAAATCCAATAAGATCAGGACTCCACCTTGCTAAATAACTTTTTTTTTTTTTTTTGGCCAAGCGTATTTGCAGCATTCTCATGTTTCTAGCGATCTATTCTAAACCACTTACACAATAATTATGAATCCAGAAATATTTTAGGAATTACTGGTAGCTCCTGAGAATTATTATTTTTACCAAATAAAATCCTATTTCCTCTTAGTTCAGCGACTGAAATTTTCAGGGTCGAATAAGGATGTAGGTACATGGCAAACATGAGAAAATTCTCCCACCCACCTGCAAAAAGCTCCTAAACACCCAGTTAAAAATATGTTCTGGTGTTGTTTTACACATGGTCCAGGATCACTTGTGCCCGTTCATATAATGAAAAGTAACCAATACATTAAAAGTTTGGAGAAAAGAATGGTCCCAACTATAGGTTTAAAAATGTGTTTTAACCTAACCTGCCCCACACCATAAAAGAATGGAAACACAAAGAAAAATAATGACAAAACAAACTATAGTTTAATTGTTTTTAGAAAGAGAAAATTTATTTCCTCTTCTTTAATAGCAAATATTTTTTATCCGTTGTTTAAAATTCTCGCAAACAACTTATTCACGAATAAAAACCCAAATAACTAATTTCGAGAAAGGTATTTCTATGCAACAATATGTAAACATTTAATACAAAATGAACAGATTTTTTATATTGTTTTCACTCACGAAAGATTTATTTGTAAACCTATAGCCGTCCGTACTGTGGGTGGTCTAAGGTTTTTTTTTTTTTGTTCCTATTTTTATTGATTTTCAGGCCTTCATAAAATACGGTGGTCCCATGCGGGCGATGAAATTCATCTCACACCTAAAGACAAATTATAAACATCTATTGTAGAAAATTTCGAAAGAAATACCATAAATAACATATCAATGATTTTTATCCATTCACGATGTTGGGAAAATATTTCAAGCCTTTAACTGTATTGTGGAATAATGAACGCCGTATGATATCAACACTTCTGATAATGCAATGCTTCCAACGGTGTCCGAAGTAGCACGAAACTATTATTTTCAACACGACAATGTATCATCATATCATTTTGGAGGCTTTATTGTAACATGATTTCAGTAAATGTATTGGGAAAAACTGAGCTGTGTGCACAGAATCCCAGAGTCTTTGCGAGAGATCCTGAGATGAACTTTAATGTCAGTTTAGGATAAGCCAGTGAGTCCGAAAACTATATGTAGATTGGTGGAAAAGTTCATGGGAGTTCGAAAGTACTTGACTCATGTTCTTACAAAGTGGACACGTTTATGCCCATAGATGATGAAAGTTTGATCAGGACCAAAGGAGTAACAGTCCGCTATTGAAGCATGCGTAATTGAAGTATGTACATTATATTTTTTCATTATATGTACATTATATTAACACGCGCATCGGTTGTAACCGATGCGCGTGTTACAACCGAGTATAATTCGTTTGAATGGGACCAGGCGATTCTGTGTTAGTTATGTTATCTGATTATTCAAGTCCTGTTTTACTTTTTAAGGAAAGAAAAGTATTATCTGTAAAGAGGAGGGTTTAATTCTATAAAACAAATTAATATACGGTTTTCCCATTTTTTCAAGTCGAACTGAACTTTATTAATATTTTTATCAACTTTCTACTTTCCCTTTTTCTATTAAGGGATTTTCTTCTTTTTGTGTTAATCCCAGCACCAGCAATACCTAAAATATGACTTACAACCATCTGTTATAATATATCTTCTTAAATTTTAATGAAAATGTCCAAACCATCTCTTTGTGTCTCATCCGCCTTTTCAAGTGTTTTATCGCTTTAATCTCCGCTACTGATAGACGTGTTCCTTTTTAACGTGTATTCACCCTCTTGATAGTCTTTCCCCCATTATTGTTCTAAGCTTGCGTTAGTTTCTTCCGTATCTTTGTCTTCTATCTTTTAAAAGGGTATTTCTTAATATTGTGATAGTCTTTGTAAGGTAAAAAACGGATCTGTTATTTTTGTAATGTAATTTACATAATCCGTTTTTTCTTTTCAGACTTCCTCTGTTGACTGGTTTTCTCTCATTATTTATTTTTTCAAATTATTTATCTTCTCCGATAGTGCTATGTTCTAATAAATGATATTTTTGAATAATACAGCGATGTCTTTTATTCTTATAATTTCAGTTTGCTCAGTTTTTTACTAACTTTACGCGGGGAATTTTTTTTCCGCACATATTCCATTAGATTAAGTAGTTAATTGCTGGTGGGCGTTCTATCAAATAACACAATCCCTAGAATTATAACTCCATCATTGTAAAGAAGTATGTTATCCATAATTCATTTTATAATTGCTGCTTTAATGAGAATTTTAATTATTCCATAATATAAATTAAAACCGAACCATTTAAATGTTTTCAACTTAATTCATCGTAATTAAAGGCCGTGCACTTGATTAAGTTGACATTGAACTCTTATGTTTATATAACTTCTAATTATTTGATTTTAATTCAGCATTTCAGTTGCTACTATAAATTTCCTTATTCACGAAAGGCTGTAAACATTTCTAGTTTTACGCCTAGTCTTTAAATTTTTGTAAACATGGAGATAAACCTTATATTATACATCAGTGTAGGCGGGAATAAATAAATCCCCTGACATTCATCGAATTCCCAATGGGGGGGTAGCAACACTTAATGGAAGACCCAGGTAGAGAAATGCTTTTTCAATAAAGTTTATTTTATTAGTTACAGTTTTTTTTCTTATTTGTTTATATTGACAGATTAAAAATTAACACTGTTTTAAAAAGGATTAGTTGTATTCACCTCATCATTTTTTTATTTTATTGTGACAAATTTAAAAGATGCAAAATTTTGTTCGCCTTTGTATATTGGCATTAGGGACGAGTATAATCACTTTAATATTTATTTTATTTTTGTTAATGTGAGCATGTAGTTTTTACTATACATGATGGGCTGAGTCCTTTAATGAGGACTCAGTGGAGTATCTTTTGTCCTTCTGGTAGAAAGACATCCATAACTGGTTTAGAATATTTATGTGTCACTAATGAAATGTGTGATTGGTTGCCAATCAACGCAGTTAGTATCCATGCAATAAATTTTGAATATAGAATAATGCAGTTTAGTTACTGGACAATTCATTTAATTGACTCAAGTATATTTTGGAAGTGAATACAAGTCTACAATTCAAAAATATTCCGTCACTGAATTTTGGGAATATTTTGTTATCAACGTTAAGTGCGCATTCATGGAGTAGTGTGATTCATAGGGGGAGATACTTCATATTAAGTCATTCCAAACTTCGTCTCTTCATACCACTCTAGCTCGCAAATGTGTATTTTCTTTGGTAGTAGTCGAACTCAGTTTACTACCAAAGCGTATTTCGTTACTAATCAAGCTACAAATGTTCAATATTAAGTCGTTCCACTTAATTGTCCTTTTGAAGCTATTTATCACACTCAAGGCAGGTAACATTAGTTTGAAAATTCAGGAAAAACATTAGCTAATCAGCTAACGCCTATGTTGTTCCCGTATAGGGAGTAGGCGGGGCCGTTTACCCTATCTAACTTTTTGGAGACTGAGTGGGCAGTTCAATCTCCACTGGTTGCCAATCAGAGAGATAGCTGGCCCAAGGCTATCACTGATTCATCGGTACGCAGTGAAGAAGGCAGCAAGCTAGTGCCCCCATCTCGTGGTCTCTAACCCTAACACAATATTTTTAATGTCTGAAAATAGTGTGGGTTCTACGGTCGATTTTCTTGAGTTTACGGGACGAAAAACCCGAGTTTCCGGGAGTAAAAAACCGCTAGCCCGTGCCAGAGATCGACTAACTCGGGAACCGGCCGAAAAAAGGCTTAGAAAAAGTTCCTCTAGTCGACGACTAGATTTGAACCACCAAATCCTTTCTTCGTGTGGTCAAGCAAACGCCACTTCTACTGAGTATATTTTTATTAACACTAAAGCATCTAAGTACAATCAAAATAAATATATATACAACTATTTACAATATATACATTTGTACATAGAATGCTTATTCTAATTGACATTTTGATTTACATTTCTTGAGGCTACTTCTACTGAGGTTATTTGTATCAACAAGAGCAGCTGTGTACATTTAAAAATAAATATATATACAGCTATTTACAATTTGTACATAGGCTGTTAATTCTATTAGGCATTTTCATTTACTCGTTACAATATACTTATGACACCTGTTTTACAATCACTGCTTAAATAAGATACAACATCACATGCTCAATTTCTATTTTCCTTATTGTCCTATTGAATTGCTTGAGCTGTTATTTTTATTGGTATATGTTACATAGTGATTTCAGTCTATAAGTTCCATTATCAGATCAGTCTATTCTCGTTTATATATATATATACATACATACACACATACATATACACCCACACACATATATACATATACATACATACATATATATGTTAGCATTGACATTTTCCATATGTACAATTCGTTTTACATATATCTTCATTTTATATCTTTGTTCACATATTTTGGAAGACTATTTTATTAACTTAATTTAAATGCACATCTTATTCTTAAAATACATACATTGCTTATGTTTTTATTTACATTTATATATTCATATATTTTGGTAGTATCTCTATATCTCATGCAGATTTTATTTTTTTGTAGGCACTCTTATTTTTACAAAAAGAATTCCATCTTGCTTTAACATTATATTTTTTGCTTAACTTAAGAGGTAAATCTGTAGTTTCTTATATACAAAGTTTTCTGAATTGCAGAATTAGTTACAGGTCTATAAATGGATAATATATCCTATTAACATTTTGGGTTATTATCATGTTATGAACTTATGTTATCTGCATTTCTTACAATTGACATATCTACCGTCCTTGTGTCTATATATACAAGAACATATACATATGTCTGGTAGTATATCTTAATCTACATATTTATTACTAGAGTAGTACTGACTTATCTTAAGGAGTAATTTGCTATTTACTTTTTTTCTTTTTTTTTTTTACACAATTAGATATACATATATATATATATATATATATATATATATATAACATTCTTATCCCTTATATATAGGCGTACCTATATATTATTATTAATATTTTTATTATTTTTTTAAACTTTTACTTATTTATTTATTTTAATTATTTTATATACATATATACTTTTTTTTTAATTTTTTTATTTTTATTTTATTTATTTTTTTTTTAGATTTGATATCTTGTTGTCATTATTCCTCTCGTTGTGGCGAATGAGCCTACGTTAACAGCACCTTTGTCTGGGATTATGCTTTTTGTTCAGATAGTGGGTTATCATTATTGTCTACCACTAACTATGGGGGTTCCATTATCGGTATAAGTTTTATTTTTCCTTCTTCTTCTCCTTCAATTAGGCCGAGTTTCCTCCATTGCTGTGTTGTTATGCTTTTGGTTTGTGTAGTGTTTATGATAATTTCCTTTAAATAATTGTTAATTTTTGCTAGTATGTCTGGTCTGGTGTCTCTTCCGTGTATTTTGTCACATCTGTGGGACCATATTGCATACATTGTTATTATTATGATTATTAGTTCTGTTTTTTCATTTTTTGGTCTTCCAACCAAAATAATGTGTTTTCAGAGAATGGTTGTGTCTTATGTAGGAATTTCTGTATGGTGTTCCATACTGTGGACGTTTTGCTACAGAACATCATAATATGATATATTGTTTCTGGGTCGGGACAGAAATGACACTTCGCTGGGCCTTGTAGTGGGATTTTTTTTGCTACACACCACATTTTTGTGGGGAGACAGGCATGGTGTACTTTATAGAAGAATGTTTTGTATTTTGGTGATATTGGAAGTCGGAAAACTTTGATAAGCACTGGACTTAGCCTAATTTCTCCTTTTCTTATTTCCCTGTGTTGGGGAGGTGGGAATGTCACTTGACTTAATGTTTTATATAGTTTTCTTGGTTTAATTGTCAGTAAGGTTTCGGTATCTGAGTGTTTCATTATATATGTGTACCCTTCGGCTATTTCTTTGAACATTCTCTGGCTTGTTTTTTTTATATCTGGAAGTGAGCTTATAAACCTATGCAGCAAACACTTTTGTAAGAATGTTGCCGCATAGGCATGATAGGTTTTTGTGTGTGCTCGGGCTGCTGTTATTGCCCTGCCGATGAGAGTTTTCAGATGGATGTTTAGCAATGCTAAACCTCCAGCTTCAACTTCATGGAAAAGTGTTGATCTGCGCATGGGTTCATACTGAGAGCCCCAGATGTATGTAGCCCATAGCCTGTGTATTTTTTCGGCCCACCTTCCGTGATACGGGGTGTTGTGTATCTTGTACCACAGGCAAGATGTTAGGTAGATGTTGCAAACCCGGGCTCTTCCTCTGACGGACAGCTGTCTAGGGCGCATTGCATTAATTTTCTTCTTTATGCCGTCATGGAGTTCTTTCCACTGTTCTTCGTGTGATTCTGAGCTTCCGATGTTGATGCCCAGAACTGGTATGTAATTATTCACCTGTATTCCTGAAGGAATCCTTGGTTGGTTTTCCCACTTGCCAATTATTTTGCAGTGGGATTTTGCCAGATTCACATTCAGTGCTGAGGCTTTGCTGAAGTCTTTTATTATTTTGAGTGTTGTGTCCAAGGATTTTTGTGTTCCTAGTGTTAAAGTGACGTCATCAGCATATGCCAAAATTTTGGCGTCACTTTCTCCGTGTATATGTGTTCCTTTGATATTGTTATTTGTGTTAATGGCTATAATGAGTGGTTCTAGGGCTATAACAAATAGAGCCATGGATAGTGGGTCTCCTTGCCGGATGGAACATTTTATTGGGAAAGAGGCTGAGAGATTTTTATTACTGATCAGCCTACTTTCCGCGTTTCTGTACAAAAGCTTAATCGTTTCTTTCCAGTTTACTCCAACTCCTATTCGGTCTAGTGTTTCAAACAGGTATTGGTGGCTAACTGTGTCAAATGCCTTTTGAATATCTAGACCCATTACAATACATGGATTTTCTGTGAGGCTGTAATAATCGCAAATGCATTGGAGGTGCATTATTGTGTCAAGAATATTTCTTCCTTTCACTGCACATGATTGTGCTGGTGAGATAAGTTTATGGAGGTGCTTTTGTATTCGGTTTGTAAGTATTTTAGATATTATTTTGTAATCAGTATTCAGTAGGGTTATGCCTCTCCAGTTTTTTATGTCTTGTAACTTCTGTTGATCCCCGACCTTTGGTAGTAGTACAATGTGTCCTGTGTTGAATTTTGCTGGCGTTGTCTGTGTTGTAATCATCGTGTTGATCATTTTAATAAAAATATGTTCAAATTTTGGGAAGTATTCTTTATAGAATTCGCCTGTTAGTCCGTCTTCACCTGGTGATTTGTTATCCGGGAGCTGTTTCACTATAAGACGGCATTCTGCTACGGTGATTGGTGCGTCGATCTCCTCAGCCTCCTGCTGGGTGATTTTGGGGAGGAGTGAAAGGAATCTTTCTCTTTCTTCCTGACTACTGGATTTTCTTGAAATAGTGAAGAAAAGTATTTTTGAACACCACGAATTATTTTGGAGTCTTTATTTAGGGTTTGGCCTTCGCATGTTATGGTTTTTATTCTCTGTTTTGCGTTCCGTTGTTTCTCAAACAGCCATGCTGTCGAGGTCTTCCCTTCATCATTTTCAATTATTTTGAGACCAGCACGTAGCCACGCTCCTTCTATTTCCTGAAACTGTTTCACTGTTATGCGGTTTTCAATTTCTTCTATTTCTGTTCTAATGTTTTCATTATTTCTGTCATGGTGGTGATACAATTTTGATAATTTCTTCGTGTCAGCGTTCTGTTTGTTCCTTTGTTGCTGCTTTTTTATTCTACTAATTTTGATTGCTGTTTGTTTTGTCATGTGTTTAAATTTCTCCCAGGCTGTTACAGCATTTTCTATGGATTCTATTTCCTCAACTATTTTCTCTATGTTATTGTTGAATTCATCGTCATCTTTAAGGTGTTTATTAAATTTCCATAGGGGGAAATTTCTGTTTGTAAACTTATCAGCTGTTTCTGTTTGTTGATATTGTAGTTCAGCCATCACCATATGGTGATCGCTGAACATGACAGGTGTGTGTTGTACAGTTTGACCTTTATATTTCTGAATGTTTGGATGTATATGCGGTCTATTCTAGAGGCGTTTCCGGGTGAAAAATATGTGAATTCTTTCTTTTGGGGATGCAAGATTCTGAAGGCATCTGATAGGCCACAGTGGGTGAAAACTCTTGTGAAATTTTTCTGCGGAATTAAGTTTGGGTGTTTTTGATCCTTTTGTGGTTGTTCTGTAAAGTTCATATCTCCTGCTATTATTGGGTTATTTTTTTGTTGAATATAGTGTCGCACTTCCTCCCAGAAGGTGGTCTTATGATTATGTGTGGCTGGTCCATATATGTTAATTATGTTGTGTATTTTTTTCTGCAAAGGAGCTCGACCTCCAGAACTCTATGCCTGATTACGACATTATGGGATAATATTTGGAGGTTACCCGATTTTTTTATTAGTGTAGTAACTCCACCTATTCCATTGGTCTGAGCCTCTTCGGCAACGATATGGTACATTGTTTGTAACTTGTATTTGAAGCTGTTTGATGGGTCAGTGTTGTTGTGTAGTCTACTGTCTTGTATCATAAGCATATCGGGTCTGTGTTGAAAGATTAAATTAACTGTTAGTTGAATCGATGTTTTATTATTTAGCCCGTTTACATTTAGTGTGATGATTTTTAGATTGTGAGTCATAGTTAGAAAGTTGAAAGTTTTCTAGAGCCTTTTCTTTCCGGACACTTAGCTATTTTTTTTTTCTTTGGGTTTTGACTTCCGGCTTTTGGTGATGTTAGGCGTAAAATTCATTTTTGCTCTCTTTACTGGGGTCTGTTTAGTATTCCATTCTGATTTCTCTACTTCGTTTTCTAAATCCGTTTTACTTTTTTCTGTAATTTGTGTTACCGAGATGGTTTGAATTATTTCACTGTTTGGAAGTTCTTCATCTTCAACCGGGCAATTATTATTTAATTCTTCATTTGTGTTATTCGGAGTGATTTTTTTTTCTCTGTAGTTTCAGGTTTTGTTACTTTTTCTGAATTTGAAACTGACCTTTGGCTGTTAGTCTCCTCGCCCGCCCGGATAATCCCTTCCTTTGCCTTTAGCGGAGAGTTATTCTCATTACATTCGCGTGGCCGTGGGTGTTAAGCCCTGGGGTACTGCTCTCATTGACTCGATTATCTGCCTCAAATGCAATACTTGAGGTTATTTCCTGGAAGTCTTCTGCTTTTTCAAGCTCATCGCATGTGTTCGGTTGACTGCCGAAGGGCGCGCGGCCAACATGGAGGCATATGTTTGCCCTGGACATTGTTTAATATCGTGTCCGATTCTCTTGCATCGCTCACATTTAGATGCTGTACATTCTCTTCTTAGATGACCTACCTGCCTGCATCTGAAGCATACAGGAGGTCTTCCTGGAATGATTACTAAGCCTGGCATTTTAGAAACTTTTATAATGTACGGGATATTTTCTATTCTGGCATCGTCATTCAATGTAATAGTCAATCTTTTTTTGTTGGATAATACATGCGCCCATTCTTTATCTTTTATATTGGATACATTTTCAATACATTCTATTTTACCAAATGATTCAAAGTGCATGCCAACTAATCTATTAGATATTTGGGGGGGCAACCAATGAATTAAAATATCTAATTTTCTAGATCTCACAATGGGGATAATTTCACATGTATGGTTATTAACATTAAGCGATTTTAATTTAGCAAATTTTTCTTTCAAAGAAACATGTTTAAATGAAATTATGAAAACATAACTGAACTTTAAGGAGCCAAGGTGCCATACATCAGAACCTCTTACCTTGCCTTTCAAACTTTCGATGATATCCAGTTCTGTATATGGGGCACCAGAAGGATCACACTTTAGGATGCAGGCCTTGCTCCAATCTAGTTCATCTGGGAGATTCAACGATGAGAGAACATCTGAATTGAAATCCTTCGTTGTACTGGCAGCAGGTGACTGAAAGACGGTCGCTGATGCCTGTTCCATTGTGTTATGTAGATTTGTTACTGTAGAGACTGGGGATGTATCCTTCAGAGATCCAGTAGCCTTGGTACTTGAAGAGGTATTGCCAGATGAAACATTTCCTTCCGGTAGTTGTTGAAAGCTAGTAGCCTTAATAGGTGAGCTTGTATTAGCAAGTGAAGATTTTTCTGCGATCGACGACATGCTGTATGAAAGCAGACGGTACGTTAAGGGCAGCGTGCCCGCACTGGTAAGGCTTAGCAGCACTAATCCTCTGACGCTCGAACACTAAGGAGCACACAAAAACACGTCTGCTCTGGTCAGAGTTCACGCCACTTCACTTCTACTGAGCTACCCAGGCTTCAGATATGTGAACACGACTGAACATGTTTTACATCAAGTATTATTGAGTCTGTTATAGTTCTCACTTGCTTTCAGGCTTCTCTGAATTTCTCGATTATTTAATTTACTTGTATTATGTCGCATTTTGAAGTCAAAGTATTGTAGGTTCTTCACACTACTGTCCTTCTTATAAAATTAATTTTATTCACCACATTCGAGAAAAGACTAGCCTGTGATTTTGGTGTTAGTGATCTAAAGAGAACAAAAAAGAGTCATCGAATAGAAAATATCACTTTGGATTCATTTCCTATACACGATATAGAGTTCTAAATAAGGGAAACGATACACATCAAATACCATACCAACAAATCAAGGAAAAATGTTTCTTAATTAACTTAAGGAAAGAAAACAGTCTGTGGAAAACTGTGTAGTGGGATTTTTTAATTGAAAACATTCACTTGAATCATATGCAGGAGAGGAAATAGTTTACAGAAGCTAAATTTTTCAGTTCTTATAATTGACACTTCATTGGTCTTAAAATATTATGGATACACTTACATCTTCAGTTAATAAACTATAACGTAAGCATATCTTTGATTCTAAAAACTAAGCATTTTGTTAAAAGAAATAATATATATTCATGTAATTTTCATGCAATTTTTATTAACTGTTTATTTACCATGAACGTGTGGTGCTTTTAAGTATACCTAGCAGAGTGGCAATTTAAGTTGTGGTGTAGATGAATATATACTGAAGCTAAGAGCTTCTGTACCAGTAAATTGGCATTTTATTATTCATATTACTAAATTTAAAAAGAATTATTAATTATTTTTAAATAATAAATGCAAGAAGGGAATATCCAATATTCTAAGCTTCAGCTATATCAGAATACAGTGGAGAATTTATTTGTTATTATAAATTGGCACCTAAATGTTATTTATTATTTGAAATATTCACAAGAATTTGAAACTTTTAGTATATTGACTTTTACTGAATTATTGCTTATTATAAAATAATTAATTTTTACTTTGCTATACGATTATCGGAATGCCTCTCAGATGTATGATAACACCGAAATTTCACGCACTATGTCTTTCAAGTCATCCTTTAAATTCTGTTTTGAATATACAGTATTTTCGATTTTATATTTTATGCTATTTTTCAGAAGTGTTTATAATGGAATCGACAAATATCCCACCAGTGTGGAAAGGCTACAGTTCAACTGTAAGACACATTTACAGTTCCCCAACTTTGCGTCAAGGATACCTTTCAACAGGAAAAAGCGTGGACAGCTCTCCGACTCTCTGGGAAGATTATACGTCAGCTGGACAATACGTATTTAGTTCTTCATATCTACGTAAAAGTTACGATTCGACTGGACGATACGTTGACACAGCCCCATCGTTATGGGAAGATTATTGCACCAATGAACGTTATGTTTACCGCTCTCCTGATATACAAAAAGAATACAGTTCAGCCGAATTACGTTTCTATAATTCGCCATTATCATGGAAGGAATGTGGGCAACCTCCTGAAAGTAAAGAGAGCGGTTTACTTTCACCATGGCAGCACTATTGTTCTAAAGAACGATGCGGTTACAACTGGCCATCTCTGTGGCAAGAATATACGCCACCACCACTGAGTCGAGAGTATAATTGGCCCAAACTAGCAGGTAGTGTGCAGGCAATGCTTAAAGATTATACTCCATCATCCGTTCCAAAAGACTACAGCAAACCAGAACGCCATCTATATATTCCACCACCCCTACGACCACCGTCTCTTTGGTAAGACTTCATTTCACATGGGTATTACTTTGTACATGGAATTACACGTCAAGTTTACTGCAAGAATTTTTTTGATTCATCTTCTGAAATGGCTTTTCATTTCCAGCTGTTCAATGTCTTTTATGATACCACTTTATCATCGATAAAGTGGTAAACAAAGAGGAGTACATTCTATTGCAATTATTGCAGGAAATTTAATACCACAGAGAGTTTTAAAATGGATTATATATTCTGTGTGAAGTTATTTGAACGATTCCAATTTCGTCAAGTCTTGGAAAATATATATTGTGGATCTGGAGTTCGTCAAAAGTCAAATACTAGTTTCAAGATGACCCATAACAAGCTTTTCACTTCTACATAATACTAATTAGCAGATGTCAAAATAAGTGAGCAATATTCTAAGGTTACTATCGAAAAATGTTAATTATATCTGTCAATATTAGGATAGATCTATAAAGATAGAATACTACCATACTGGAGGCTAAATAGGAGGAATGCAGGCGCTCTTAGTTCAGTAATTATGAATAATTCTCATTTCTGTAAAGTAGATACTAAACTTCAATATTTGTAGCAAAAAGATGAGAATAAACTGGAATACAGAAATATTAGTTGCTCTTTAATTTGTGTAATTGGTGTTCAGTTTCAACGGAGTATCTTTGTTGACATATCAAACTTAAACCAACCAGGCGCTGATTTCCATGAGACCTGAATGAAAGGTCAGTCACGTTTTTCGATAAGTTAAAGAATTAATAATTTTGTTATCTTTTACTGAAAGAAAATTTGAACCCCTTTTGAAGGTGAAGAAATGCAATTATTTATTTATGGCTGCGATTTAAACATTTGAGAAATAAGTATTATCATTTCTTCGCATTTCTTTTAAACAGTATAAAATTTATGATATAAGAAGTGAATCAAAATTATTTAAGTTAAGGGATATTACATCCCATATTGTTTCAAAGAATCAAAATTATTTAAATAGTGTTATATTATTTTACAGATGCTCCTTAATTAGACTACTCCATAAAATCGTTATAATAACTTATATATTTTTATTATTAGTATAGTAAAACTGATGATTTTAAAGTTGATTGCACTTACGACTATCGTTGTACTAACGACTATCACAGGTTTATCGACTGATCTGCAGTGGTTAACTTCTGACCATTCAGTTAATGGAGCCTGCATGGATTTAAGTAGTACTAGAGTAGATGGAATGCTGGAGAACATGAGTAATGTGTACATTCAAGATATTCTTACAAAGCGTATTACAACAAGTAATAGGGATAAGAAGCTTCAGTAGTAGTAGTATAAAATCTATTATTATTGTTTGTTAAAGTTGGCTAGAACATGAAGGGGAGAGAGAGAGAGAGAGAGAGAGAGGGGGGGGGGAGAGGAGAAAATTCACTGATCCCCCATATTTAAACGTTACCTTGATGTTGTGTGTGTGTAATGATACAGAAGCCGGTATAGAAGTTTAAATCATATCAATAATGACTATATATTCTTAATTTTTAAAATTAGAACACACACACACACACACACACACACACACACACACACACACACACACACACACACACACACACACACACACACACACACACACACACACACACACACACACACACAGAATAATAGTCTAAGGAGAGCAATTTTTCCTTTTAAGAAACTCTGAAATCTCAGCCGAAGAAATAATAAGAAAAAAATGGGTAATTTTATTGGCACATATTTTCACTTTTGCTACAGACTTATGTTTGCCTTCCTTTATGATTTACCTCGTTCTGCCACGTCTCATTTTCCTTTGTCCTATTTACCTCAATTATTTGTTAGAACGAATAACTTGGTACTAAGACTACTGAATATATTAGATGTCTAATACATTAAGTATATTACGTTTCTTTTCTTTTCTTCAAAGTAATGTATTTTATTCTTACTTACATTGTCAATAATGTCTATGTGTAGCATCTATTCTCTGGGCGGTTTGTCTGTTTCTCCATGAACACCCATATCTCCAGTATTAATGTGGTTTCTTCCTCGATATCACATCTACTATCATATCTTTGCCTGAAATCATTTGTGTCCTTTTTTTCTCTTAAACTGGAGTCAAGTCCAGATCTTTCTAGACTAAAGTCGACCGGAATGCATCGCAATTACCACCTGCTCTAGAAAAGTCATTCTCCTTTCACATTAGCCTTAATATCATCATATATGTAGATTTTTGTTATTACTAATGCGTCGAAATATTTCCACATCCACAATACAGTTTTGATTCATTCAAGTATCATCATTGACTAGTCAAAATTTCAGCTTTCTCCAGATCTATGATTAAGTCAGTGTGTATTAAGTATTCGAACCTTAAATGACCAGTAAATATAAAATA
This sequence comes from Typopeltis vanoorti, assembly GCF_054136105.1. Taxonomy (NCBI): domain Eukaryota; kingdom Metazoa; phylum Arthropoda; class Arachnida; order Uropygi; family Thelyphonidae; genus Typopeltis; species Typopeltis vanoorti. Next base: position 61,339,969 of record NC_143573.1, on the reverse strand, counting down.
GAAATTAGCGCAGACATTCTGAAATCGTCAACCCTATTCAACCTAAAAGATTTGCTCCTAAACAGCAACCTAAACGATTGCTCCAGAAAAATCCTAAAAGATCAGCTCAATCTTTTAGGAGCAACCTAAAAGATTGCTCCTAAAAGATCAGCTTTTTAAATTACATATTTATTTCATTTTATTTTTAATTTAAGCTGTGCTTAAAGAGAACCCTTCAATTTTAGTTATCTATAATACGTTCTATGGCACAAATATCAATCTTACGTACCTTAAGCCTGTCAGGTCATTCTACTGAGATGGATTTTCTTTCAACTAAGTTTTAATAATTCAGCGTTCTTGTTTATATAACAAATAATTGCTCTTCACTGTTGTTGCCTTTTAGCTCCTATTTTGAATATCGTCATAATTCAAAATAGGATGATATTCAATTCTTAAAAGTCTATGACTTCTGTCGCATTATTTTGATATTTTAAAAAGTGCAGGCCACTTTTAGACTTAATATCTGCATTATGACATCGGAAAGAAATCCATGATATTTGGTTTTACACATTGTTCTAAGTTTTTGATATACTTCTGTAAAGCATATGTTAATAACGTTCTTTGTGTTAGCTATACGTCATGAGAAAGTTGTTTTTTTTTATAGAAAATTATTTAACACATCTGTTATGGTTTAGTAATAGGAATCAGTAGGACTTTTATGTATGATGTTAAGCTTTAAGCTTATTTAAAAACACAATTCTGAGTTATTTGGCTTCCTGCCAAACGTTTGACCTTCGTTACAACTAACCTGGAGAGAGAGAGAGAGAGAGAGAGAGAGAGAGAGATGCCCTACATTACTGCGAACATCAGTTGTAAAATAGTTGCATTTGTGCTGCGAACTACTATCGGTATTGCTGGTCCGTATAGGTCACCTTATCTATTGCATTCTTTTTGCTAAAGAAACTCTCGAGTTTCTACTTGAAGAGAAACAGTTTCTGGAAGTCTAAAGTTCAAAAGGCTAACACCAAGGCGATAAACAGAAAAATAAAAGAGATGTGTTTTATGGTCCTCACTCGTAATATATTGCATCTGTGTTCAACTGCGGTTCAACCAAGTGTAAATTCGGATTTTTTATCCAGTAGCAACTAGTTCGAATAGTCACTGGGGCGAAAAGGGAACACAAGAAAAAAATACGATTGTTGTAAGTCTGGAATACAGTGTTAGAAGTATTGAAAACATTGTTTAGTTAACTGTATCAGTTTTTTATATCTTTTTGGGGAAAAAAACGGATATTAAATTTTTGAGAAACCTGAGAATTTAGATGTGACTATAAAACACTAATTATCAGTTGACACATGATGTCAAAGTTTTAACGAAATAAGTGTGCTTTGGCTGCATCTGATACGCTGATAATTTAACTAATATAACGAAATTGTGGCATGCAACCATCTTTATGTTATCGCCTAATTCTTATTTCTGGTTATCGTATTGCACTTACGATATCAATATGATTTTTATGAATCTACATATGATTATGTCTAGAATCAGTATTGCATCATAGGCTCTCATCACGTTTTACGAATGTAAACCAACCATTATATTTTTAATAACCGATAGTTCCTCACTTCTATTTTGATATCCTTGCACTTTTACATAACATATTTCAAATTCCAGTTTTGCAGTCTGTCACAAAAGTTCTGCTTGCTGCTTTGACAAATTCAGATCAAATGCTAGATCATTAAGCTCCATTCCTAAATTTCGTAGGGTTTTTTTTTACTATCCTGATGAATGTATCTTATATCAACAAGTTGAAATCTTATCTGAATTATCAAGAACAGCAACTTCTCCGAAGAATAAATATGATCTTTCCAAAGTCTGCTTCAATCTTAAATGAGCAAGATATAAGTAAAGTAGTCGTCACATACTGAAATATGTTTAGCACAGGGTTTAGGATTCTATCATTAAAACTATTCTCCATAACCAGGAGAGTGGTAATAGTGAAGTGGCATATGCAATTACGAAAAGACTCATCGCTGTCCAGAGTATTTATCTTTTTAGTAATTTTTCTTGATACAAAACGTTAGAACTACCTAGACATGTTCCCTCGGGGGAGATCATATGAATATACTTGGACATCACCGGAGTTACCAAAATTTGTACGGACTACATTTTAATAAGAAATAAATGGACAACATCGGACCAGAATGTCAAATATTTGTAAATAAAAACCCTAAACCCCAAAAAAGCCTGATTTAGACTCTGACCATGATGCTCTCTCAGCAAAGATTAAATTCAAATTCAAATATAACATCTCAAAGAGCAACTGCAACTTAATCGACATAAGCAAAATAAAATAAGAACATATAAATAAATTATATGGGAATATCATAGAAACAGAACTGCAAAACATACCCTTCGCTAACGTAGAAACTGCATGGAACTAGAGAAGAACGATAGTCAAAAACACAACTATCAAGATTCTTGGCATCAAACCAAATAACAAATGGATCACCCCTGAAATTGTCAAACTCCTAGAAGAAAAAAGAAAGGCTAAAAACACGTTAAATCAGAATAATTCCGAAAAAATCAGACAGCACTATAAAAGGCTAAAAAATAAAATCGATAGAATGTGTAAAACGGCAAAGGAATCTTGATTAGAAAAAAAAGTAAAACAATGTGAGGAAGCAAATAAAAAGAATGAAACTGAAACTATTTACAAAATAATAAAAGGTCTAACCAAAGAATATAATAACATTACTTTAAAAATGAAAGAGTAATAATATGGAAACCGGCACAGTTCAAGATTTAAAAAATATAGAAAGAATACTACCAAACACTATTCCAAAGAAACCAAACGCGGGATTCATCAAACAGTAAAGAAAAAAAGAAAGAAGACCCTAACATTTAATGACATCTTTCTTTCCCTCCTACGTATTGACTTCCTAAAAGATGAGCTACTTGAAGCAATAAACCAAATGAAAATATCCACATCTCCTGGAATTGACCAAATTCTTACTGAACTCTGGAAACATGGAGGCCAGAGAACCATAAATATACTTATTGAATCTTTTTAACCAAATTTTATTCTCAAGAAAAATACCCAAGGACTGGAAAACTGCGATCATAATACCTGTCTATAAAAATGTGAAAATTATCATCCTATCATCCTTTTAAATCATAACTAAAAGATATTCATTCGAATTATAGAAAAACACATGTATAAATTAATGGAAGAAATCGTTGAGGAGGAACAAGCTGGATTCAGACCCACAAGATCTACAATTGATCAAATCTTCACCTTATGCTATAGCAGAAATATGCTGGGAACACAATCTACCACTGTACTGCAGCTTCGTTGACTTTAAACAAGCCTTTGATTCCATAGACAGAGACAAACTGATCAACATCCTAAATTATAAATCAATAGACTCCGAATTGTTGACCTTCATTTCAAACTTTTACAAAGACACAAAAGAACTCGTCAAATTTAATAATATAAAAACAGAAGAATTTCAGATAGAAAAATGCGTTAAGTAAGGCTACTCACTTTCACCGCACTTATTCAACATATATCTAGAGAAAATATGCAAAAAAAATCTCCAACAAACCAGGAATGAATATAAATGGAAGAAACATCGGCCACATCAAGTACGCAGATGATATAGTAATCCTGGCAGTATCCAAGCTACAATTGGAAAAAACAACCCATCTTTTAAATGAAGCATGCACAAACTTTGGAACGAGGATCAACAGTAGAAAGACAAAAATAATGAAAATAGGAAGAGAAGTTGAAAACATCTCAATAACCCTGGAGAAACCAAACCCTAGAACAAGTAGAATCCTTTGCGTACCTAGGAAGCACCATTACACACAATTTGCACAGAATTAACATTGGATGGTCAAACATGAATAAATTAAGCAAAATATGGAACAATAACAAACTCTTGAAACATCTTAAAATCAAACTATTCAAAGCCGTGATCATCCCTACAGCAACATATGGGGGTTATTGCGACTCGCTAAGAAGGAACTACTCAAAATAAGTGCATTCGAGGGGAAGTGCCTAAGAAAAATAAACAAACCACACTGGACTTCAGAACAAGTAAAGCAGGACAACCTCACAGACATTGTTTTTCAGTAACAGTTCCGATGGTTCGGCCATGTCCAATTGAATGCCTCCTCACAGACTTCCAAACATCGTGCTAAATGGAAGAATAGGAAAACAGCGTCCACCCCGAAGACCTAGGAAAAGTGGCACAGATCCTTAAAAGAAAGAAACGAATTCCCCAGTTTCACTACTATGTTCGAGAAGACTAGAAATAGAACCATTTGGAGACAGATTATACAAAGGGGACTCAACCCGTCACCAGACGGATGAAATGAAGAAGAAGAAGATACATTTTCCAATAGAAGAAAGACGTACACAACTCTTCTTTCCCGCTTAAAAGACAAGTGCCACTTCACAAGTTAACTGAACCACAAACGAGTTGAAAACAATCCAGTGTTGTTGAAGCTTTTGCTTCCTAAAGTGAGATTGCTTATTCCATAAGAGATTCCTTGTCTTGATTTTAAAAAGGCAACTGGAGGGTCTATCACGATCAGTCGACTTCATTTAAATACAGTTAATTATATGTAAACAGTCTGTTGTGTTTGCAAGTTGTGTGATTTCTCTAACTGGCGGTCTATGCTGAAGAAAACCAAAATTTTCGTGAGGAAAATTTGTATAAACTTTAATATCATGGAAGGGGGATTCATCTGTCTAGTCTGTCATGTATTTTGGTTGTGCATATTTTGGGACTGTTTCTTTAGTAGCATGAAAGCTCCGAGTTTCTTGGAGGGAAACAGCTGTTACAGTTATGTATAACACCACTGAAAACCCTCATATAAAGTTCCGTCAAGTATCGTAGAGGAATTTGAATACAATATTTCCAGTCAAAATCCACATTTGTTTCCATAGTCCAGTCGATTATGGAAAACTCTGAGTGCAATAGTTTGGTCATGAAAAAGTAGTCAGAAATTTCTTTCTTTTTTCTTTTTTTTTTGTTTCTTTAAAAAAAATTGCATTTCATTTCTAGAACAGTCAGTACTAAAGTTTCTGATTCACTCTATCAACTCATTCTTCGTTATATATTCCCAATATTTCTGTAGAGTTCTTTGTTCTTTTATAGAATTTTAGATTTTCTGAAACAACAGCTTCATCATACAATTTTAGCGAAAATAATTGCTAATCTGCACCAAATCAGCAATAATTGCAAGGAAAGAACACTAACTGAGAGAAATGCTACTCAAAGGAGAGATCACTGGTCCAGATTAAACGATGAAATTTGACCTGGAACTACTTTTTATTAATGGTTTTGGAATAATTGGAATAATATTATTAATGAAAACAATTTCCTTTAATTTTTCATAAGGACAGGATTTTTGCAAGAGGCTGTCAAGTGATAATATATTCCATAATAATTACATTCTGCTCTTGTTGTGGTATTATTGTTCAATGAGCAGTATTCTGTTTGATTTCACTAATAATTATAAATTTCTTTTCGTTAGGTAATTTAAACTAGTGGAATTTCTTATCGTATGTTTTGCTTTGTTGAAATGTGAGAATATTGTTCTGTTTGTTTCTGGTTTAATGGCTTCAGGGAAAAACAATTATACATTTTTTTCTTCCATATACCGACTACTGAATTAGATACTTTTATTTCATACCGTGTTGGACCTCCAATAGCGACTGCCAATACCGATCATTTTCATTAAACACCGGGGATATCTTAGATTTTGAGAAACCAGTCAGTTCTGCTGTTTTCAAAATCGAGGCTCTAGCCAGACGAGAATCCATAATATGCCCTTTATCGAACTCCGAGAACTCCTTTGTTTTTCCAATTGTGATTGATATTATTGACGTTTTCTGACCACCAGCATTCTTAAATAGTTGCCTAGAAGACGTGGTGACGCACCTCTTAATGACGTTTACGTATATCTGCATAAATGTTTCTAATTCGGTGGTCGGTATGTGTATATTCTTGAATTTAGACAGTGCAGAATCCAAACAACGTCGTTCACATTATGAAAAAAAGGTAGCAAAAAGTATACGATTTTAATGATATTTTGATAGACTGTCTACTTAATGTTTAGCGGAGGTCTCCAATGTATCCATAAATAGACTCAAAAGGAGTTTGGTTCTGATGAACAATACGTTATTATAAACTGTCCACTCTGATTCTTGTATCACGAAAGAAAAGTGTTTCTAGATTTAAATGCATTGAAGTAAATTAGTTGCTTTACGGTGAGGATTCTAGATGGGCCTTAAAATGAAATAATTTCTGGTGTGCAATTTTCTCAGTCTGTGCTCTCTAAACAGAATTTTCAAAATTTCAAATATGTCTGATGCATTGGAATATTGCAAAAGATTAAAAGATTTAAAAAGATTAAAATTTATCTTCCTTAGCACAGAGGATCGCAATTTTTTTACCCAGCTCGTGCATTCTAACAATGGAGATTATAGGGAAAAGTTATATATTTTTGAAAGAAGTTAAATATCATAGAATCAGTTCGTAATGTTGGGCATTGTTCGTGGGAAAGCAAAAAATGTTTGACTAGTATGCGAGGAATATGTGGCCAAAAGCAGCAAAACAATTTACAGGAGTTAAAGATATTGTTTCGATTACGAAAATAAATGTTCTGCACTAGACGAGGCAAGTACGTTATTTTGAAATTGTTGGAAGCGATCATGAAAGTTGAAAATAAGTGTATTCAGTAGATCTCCACAAGTATAATTTGTGAAATACTTTTCGAACACTTAACAAATAATAAAATTATGCTTATTGTTTACAAACTCTCACTCATTCATTCTCTCTATCTCTCTCTTTTGAACGCTCCCAGCTTCACCACCATGCTTCTCTCGTTACTCAGCCTAATCAAACTGATTGAAAGATGTGTCCTTCTGCGATGTGTTTATAATAATTTTCGTTCTCATCCCTATTTTGATCCTTTTTCTATGCTTTGTGATTTTCTACTATTTCTTCCTGTAAAAAAAAAAAAGAATATCTACTGTAGTGAAAAATTATTGTCGTAATGATTAATTTATTCGCAGACGTAAGCTGCTTAAATAAATTCCTGTAAGACTAGATCAAACGTAGGCATTAATATAAACATTAGTATTTTTACACATTTACTTTTTCTACTTTTGATGACTTGGAAAAAGTTGGTGATGATAAAAATAAAATCGGTGTCTAACTTCACGTAAGCTTCTCTGCAGACAACATCAGCTATACAGTGTAAGTACATTTACAGGATGACATTGCATCTCGAAAGATAAGTTTAATGTTCAAAATGCTTCAAGTACAATTTTGTAGAAAGAAAAAATTAATAAAATAAATGTTTCAAAACGTTTATGAATAAATTAATGAATTTATTAAAATAAATTAATTGAATAGGAATAAAATAATACTGCAGTTTTATAGGAAAAATTCCGTACAGATTGAACTTATAGGTGAACTATAATTACCAAAAGAGAATAAATTATTTTGCATCAATTATTATCCTATCTCACAAAAATTTACTTGGAATTTTTTTGTCTGAAGAAATATAAGTTCTCTGATAATGCATATGCTTTATAAAAGCATTTAAATCGATATTTTCTATGTATCTAACGTATTCCGTTTATTTACTTGTTTGTTGAGATTATATTATATTTAAATAATAATAATAATAATAAAAAATAATAATAATAATTATTATTATTATTATTAATAAGACATGCAGGGCAGTAGGTTTTATCGCTGTAGTGCAGCGGATGAACAACACGTGCCCTTTCGTTAGAAAGGTCTTGGTATACTAATCGGAAACCTCATGCGTATGATATTTCCTTAATGCGTGTATTCTTATTGCATGTTAGAATTCAGGATGGTGATCTTACATCAGGAGATAAAAATTATGTCTCATGTAATATGAATTTGTTTATCATTTCTTCCAGATGCAGTCAGATACTTTCAAGGACAAATTAGAAATGCAAGATATTCATTGTAATGCATATTTGGTAAGAAGTGCGACAGTGAAAGTAATCCAAACAGGAATTCACAGTAGCCCTTCGGATATGTAAAACCAAATATTACTTCCACAATATGAATTGTCTCCAGTAGTTTCAAAGAGACGAAAAGATGAAGAAAAGAAAGTGAAATATGAACACACAGTATATAAATAGCATATATATACAGCTAGCCAATTGGGAATTTTCTATCTCGCTATCTCTTTCTATCTCTAAGCATCCCAATCGAAGACTTAGATATGTATTAAATAGTTCCCATGGCAACTAAGAGAACAGAGTGTCCTAAGGCATTTTTTTTTGAGATTGCTTTATCTTCCTGGATGAAGTTTCTATGGTCTCGTTTTTTAAATCTCTATTTTTTTATGAAGTCTTGTTACTTTGTGAATACAAATAAAAAAAGAGAACGAAATTGGCTAATGGAACACCAGGAGCTCTTACTTAAACTATTCACCGGTAACTGTGAAAAAAAATCCCATTGATATGATTTTTGTCTAGTGCAACCTAACAGAAAAGAAATAATCAAGGAAGTAATATTAACTTTTTGTTATTGTTGTTATGTTCCATTGAGTCGTTTTCGACTCCTGGTGATTCTATGAACATAGATTATTCATTCAGATCTGTTCCTGTCCATATCTTTCAGAACTTCCAAGTTAATTCCAGTTGCTTCTTTAACTCCATCCACCCATCTAATTCTTGGTCGTCCGCTTCTCCTGCTTTCATCAACTTTAGCAAGCATCAGGATCATCTTCTCCAGACTGTCATTTGCTCGCATAATATGTCCGAAGTATGACTTTAGTTTAACTTTAGTTTTCATTAAAAAGATGTTAGTGATATTAGCTGATCATTTTACCCCATTCTATTGTAAATTTCAAGAACTTGCAATAAGTCCTGAAGGAACTGATGCAATATTTTCTTTGTATAAATGCAAATTAATCTATTATGTTTATTCGACGCCATTTTATCCAAAAATAAAGATATTTCGGTTAGAAAGATTTGGATTAGCGTCCCGTTTCATGATACTAAGAACAAATTTCATAAAGAAACGGTAAGTTCCTTCCCTCCAAAAGATGAAACAGCAGGAAAACACACTCAACTAATGAGAATAATGCGCTGATCTCATGACTTTAGATACCTCTGTCTGGGTTCACTGCAAATCAAACCACTCACTCTTTCTTTCACTTCCTTTATTTTTTCTTCTCTCTGTGGGAAGAAATTCGCCCAAGGACATCCACGTGTCTTACATTATTAAACTCAGAATCTGAGTATGTGATATGCTAGTCACGGTTACAGCCTACATGTTGAGCAATGCTTTGCGTGAAACTGAATATTAATTTGACATTTTGTTTGCCAGTGACGAGAGACCCACGTAAAATTTAGTGAGGTATGAAGCAAAAATGTAATGAGTTTCTTATATTCCAGAGCACCTTCGCCACTGCTTTGGAATTTGTGTATTTTGCTATGCTTATGGTTATTATGTTTGATTGAAATATTTTTATAGAATAATTATTTCACTAGAAAAAATTTGGATGTGCTTTCATTACGTTCTTTATTACTATTTTAATGCATATTGCTAATTTTAATGCACCTCAGTAGCTCAGCCGGAAGAACCATTGGGTTTTTGGGTTGTAAAAATGGATTAGAATCTCGTCATTACATGAGGATTTTATAAGGCATTTTAACTGAGGATAAACTATATCTTATCATCTCTATTAACACTCAGACATTTCCTTCCTACAGTATGATCAGTATGATCTAAGAGCATATGCAATTATCAAGCTGAATACATGGGTGAATGCAGCAGATTCAAGTCTGTGGACTGCCATCTACGATACGTTCTGGAACTCTATTGAGTCTCTTTCTACTCGTTTTAACAATAATGCTAAAGCGAATTTATGTATGACTTGTTAATATTTGAACAGGCACGTGACTTCTTTAATGTAGTCCAAAGATTAGATTCTTAAGAAGAGTGAGTCTGAGCAGGGTGATCTGGTGATAATCTTACGTAAATTATCACCAGATTCAAATGATTGTAAGAGGATCATAATTAATCGCTAGAAGAATATGTTGGTACGTTTTAAATTAGTTATTGCTTATTTTGTGTAAGCTAATCAATGGAATCAAATCAAGTATGATATTACATGGATCTATTCAAGATCCATGTAATACATACAAGAAAATAGATCCTGATATATGCTATGTTACAACTAATGCTATCAAAAAGGTCACACAGTGCTACCAGTTAGAACATGCAAACCAAACCAGAATCTCTTCACTACAAACTCGCTTTCACATTCAATTTATTAACATCCGTTACTTAACAGAAACATAAATGACGTTCACCATCACTCGCAGTCTTCCAGACCAGGCATCTTATTCCTGGCAGAAACCCTGATTGCATCTACTATTGTCCACCTCCAATGCCCAAACTACATACTTCACGGTTCTTTTCATTACAAGGATGACACTTGTGCCTTTGTGTCATCTGATATAGTCTGCTAGAGAATGCCTAATTTAGAATCCCCTGCTTTTGACCTTTTCTTACTCAAAGTTTCCTTTGAGTTTTTGTTGCATTTATCCATCTCCAAACACTGATAACCACTCAGACCTATTCACATTTCTTTCCATGATATTTGCAATCTAGCTATCCAAATAGTGATATCTTCTTCCTAAGAGAGCTAGACGTCCACAATCCCAACTGGCTTCCCTTTTGCAACACCAACGACCAAACTGAACTAGAAGTCTTTATTATAAGAAATGATCTAATACAAATCGTGCATTTATCTACTCAAATTCCTGACAACCCTATTCACTCTCCAACACGTTGACCAGTTCTTCTCGGCAACTCGGACCACAATCTTGTACTTTTACAGAACCTCTTCCTTCAACAGCTCCCAACTTCGCATCCTCTGTCACTAGAAGGTATCAACTGGAATGACCTCCGGAATTTCTAATCATCTTTTCTTGTTTAGTCTATTGTTTCTGCTCATATTAACCTAATGCCTGCTGCAAATGAATCACAGGAAGTATTCAACCCATCCGCTTTCCAAACTCAGGTTCAAGAGAAAGTGTATCAAAACAGTCGAAAAGAAAACGTTTTGCTTACCGCATGTGACTCTCATCAAGAACGCCAGCTTTGTGCTGCGTACGTGATGTTTACGTATATCTGCATAAAAATTTATAATTCAATAACTGCTAGGTGTGCCTGTAGAATAAACAGGCATGCTTCAATGGTCATCGTTCCGCTGAACTGGAAACCAACATTCTTCCACTTTCTGTTGATCCTCTTAATACAAGAGCAACAGCTTCCCAGCATCCCTTTACTTACTGTGCAGCTACAAATACATCAACCTGCTTGTTCTCTTCCTCTTTTATTCCTTCCACCTCTATCCTCAAGTGCATCTAGCACACGGCATTGATGTGCTTATAAGTCCGTCAAACTCCGCATTGGGAGTGGTGAACACGTTCAATCCACATTGAGGTGCTTTCCAAAATAATACTAGTAGTTCCAGTTAGTGAGCTGCGCTAGCCAGTCTAACTTTTTGCATCCCATTTCTGCAAATCATTGATCCATAGTATTTGAAGTATGATATGGGGAATTTTCATAATTATTGGATTTGCTGGATTTTCTACAGAACTACCTTAGCATAGATAACATTGAGTGGTCTAAAATGTGCAAATAATGTCCATAGTTCTGTTTTTGTGATTGAATTTCGTTTCACTACCTTGTTTACATTTTTAATTGTGCTGCATCCAGACTGAGAAGGTGATATAACTAATAATACCTTACTGAAAAGTCCATTGATTGTAAGTACATTGCATTTCCTGTCTTCACACAACCATTGTCGTTTAGCGTACATTCTTGCCTTTTTACTTTGTTGAACCACAGGAACTAGTATATGAGAAAACTGGGAATGTTTATCATGTTGATGGTGGTCAGAAATGAAGAATGGTTTGGGAGTCTTGTTCAGTAAAGTATTATAACTAAAGAATGTCATAAGAAATAACCAAATTATCGACATTCATTACGATTCTAATTTCGTTATTTTTTTAACATTCATTTTTGATATCAAAAATGAAATTTGAATTCACCTTCTAACCGCCAATTACTGCCAGATACCAGTTCGAATTCAGTGTCTAGGTCATGAAGACCTTTTACGTAGGCGTTCGACTGAAAGCAATTTGCCAGTCTTATACGGAGATGGCAGGATTTCCCTTCCAAAATTCTGGAAGGGAAATCCTGGAGGGGAAAGTTCATCGTAATAATATTAATTACGACTGAAATGAGGAGAGAGAGAGACTTACTAGAAATATGATGTTTTTTTTTCCTAATGCATACGTAATCAGTTCTGTTTAGCTTTCCTGGGAATAAATCATGGGATTTAGAATTGTTTGTAAGTGGTTTGCAATCAATTATTCCATTACCGATGTGTTAATTTTATTCTCTGTGATATTAGAACTGTAGTATACCACTAGTCTTTTTAATTGTTTTATAAAATTAAGACTGTTTGTTGACAAATTAGTTATTACTGTTTGTTATAATGATTAATGAGCTTGGGATGACAGATTGTTAAAAAATCAAAATCCACTCTTATTTGTCTTAATAAAAATCCTTTTAGATACTGTTTTGTGCGATAATTTCTATTATATTTGCTACTTCTGGAAATGCTCGATCGTTCTTCATTTCCTTAGGCAAGTGAATATTTGCTTTTGATGACCTTTTCATGAAGTATGTAAGTTTCTGTTGTTTAGAGTTATGGGACGCATGGTGAACTATGGCTATGAGGACCAGTCTATATGTCTATTAATTGTCTATATCCTTTCGGACGGTTTGTCTATGTCTATGGAGAAGTTAATGACAATAATGAATGGAAAAAATTCAAATTGGCAGACCAATTCGCACACAGACAGATTCTTGGTGAATGCAGGTTCTGCGCAAATGACTTTGAATATGTAGGATATCTTCCATTTTTCTTGGAGTGGAATTATTATATTTGTCATTACATTTTCCTATTTCCTTCTTTCTTTCATCATTGGTAACAGTCACGTGGATCTTGTGATTCTGTTATAGATAAAACGCTCTTCCGCTGCGTCACAATAATGATAATGGTGCGTTGGGCTTAGGCTGAATGGCATAAAAGATTGATATATATATTTTCCCATCGATAACAAAATCATTGTTGCTATGGTATCATTGTGATACGTGTAAAATATATCAGTTAAGGTTACGTAAGATTTTCAGGCAAAAATAATCCACTACAGATTTGCAACTTTATTAGTAGGATTTATATAAAAATTAGATATTTTTATCGATACACGAATATGCATTTTTTGCTGAGGGAAATTCAGTCGCTTTTAGGGTCATTCGCTTAAATACTCATAACCGAAATGTAAAAATTCTCATTTGAATGTTGATCGTATTTCAAAACTAGGCATCTTATATTTTGGAATTTCAAAAGTGATCTTTTACTGAGATAAATGACTCAGGTTTCGTTCAGATTAATAAGCTCAAAATTTCTATGCTTACTTTTGTGGTTGCTTATTACTTACAAATATGATAAGTATTTCCAGTCTTCCAAAACGAGTTTGGTAACACATGAGTTCCAGATATTATAAAGCAGACAAGCAGCTATCGCGCGCGCGCGCGCGTGTGTGTGTGTGTGTGTGTGTGTGTGTGTGTGTGTGTGTGTGTGTGTGTGTGTGTGTGTGTGTGTGTGTGTGTGTGTGTGTGTGTGTGTGTGTGTGTGTGTGTGTGTGTGGCTAATTTTGCACATCATTGACTAAAAGTGGTTCAAGTATGTTGCAACAACCAGACAACATTCACCCAATACTCGATCTGTGATGGCCAGAGAGAGAAAGTGATGTCAAAGGACGATTATGGATTGCGTGTATTATAGTGTAACGGACAGACCCAGCTGATCAAATGATAACATTACAATAGTGCAAAGAAGCGTAGAGAACATAATATTTTGAGACCTTGTCCCAAGTGAATAGATGGAACTCCTAATCATAATTTCAGGAAATCGAGAGGTAGCCAATCTTCACCACTGCCTCAGTTTAAAGTGTTTCTGAATGTAATGGACGGAAGGTAATGCTCCTAATACCTACCGGTATTTATTTTTATATTTCCTTTCAGCCGCGAGATTAAAAGCCAGATAATCTTCCTGAAGAAGAAAACTATTTATTTACTGATGTAAGCCAATAGACCGATTAAATCTTCAATGGGCAGCGAAAAAATATTCCAAAAATCTTTCATCTAAGCCAACTGATGAGATAAAGTTTGACACCATTCTGGTTAGTGACTCATCCCATAATGTTATTGTATTTATTGGATGCTGAGGTAAATGATGTAAAGTCAACATCTATACACAAGTTGACTACTTGACAAGATACTTCACACACAAACTTTGATTATGCTTAAATTAATGATTAAAACAAGAAAATTGTCAAATATAATAAAAAATCTAATAAAAAATAATAAAAAATAAAGAATCTATAAGGGTTTCTTCTGCAGACCTACCTAGGAGTTGCTAGGAGGCTAATTCTGGTTCCAGTTTAATTTTATTATTACCTGTTCTATTTATTAATTCTTTATTTCCTATTCATTGTTATATTTATCAATTGCAGGTTAATATTATTTCTATTGTTTACTTGTCAGTCATTGGTTTCTACGTTTTACTTTATATCAGAGTTATCATTAACGCCACTTGGAATTCCTGTCTTTGCTTAGTTCTACTCTTTTCATCTTCCACATGAATATTAATGTGGTAGCGAGAATCCAGGATTAAAACGGAGCCTGTCTATTATGAATATAAATGAATTAGTGATAAATATTGAGAGCCAAAAAAGAGGGGAAGAATAATATGTAAAAGAGCTATTTGAAATTAATAATGAATAATTAGAGAGTCATTTTAATAGGAAGAATCCAGCAGAGTAGAGGAATTTCAAAGGCGGTAAGCTCCTAGAAGATACATCTACATAAGTATGCAACTCGTTTCAGCTTTAATAACAATCCTAGAATTATTTATCGCCCGATGTGAAACTAACACTCTGCTTAATTGAGCTTAAATTGGCTTGATAAAGTTCCGTATTTGATATCTAAAGAAAGATTATCGGAATATGTGACATGTTATCTATTAGACCCTTAAGACTAATATTAGTGAGCTATGGGCTAACTGCACATGAGATTCACATAAGAATGATATAACAAAAGCAAAATTCTCTTAAGATGTAGGTATACCGTAAGGATTTTATGCCAAAAGAGAGAATGTTAATTTACCATAAAAGATTCCTTTAGTGAAATCATATCAACAAAAAAGTACGCTTTTGAGGAATCTTTTAGGAAACGTCGAAGGCACAAAAAGAAAATGATAAGAAAACTAATCGCACTGCAGGTTTATAACCTTTAGGGAGAAAGGTTTAAAAATATAACAATACTGACCCAAAATCTGGTAACTACAGTTATCTTCACCAAATAATTAGAAGGAAAATAAAACCGAGAAACTGAGAATTGTTTCAATCACATCACAGGAGATCATAAATCAAACTGTTCATATAAAAATCCAATCAATGTAACCATTCTTTGGATTTTTAGGATATTTTAGTATATAATGTGGCTGAATTTGAAGCGTAACATAAAAAAAGAACAACTTTTCTTTCTTTAAAAAGAGAAATGAATATTTAACAGGGTATCCTATACCACAAGGAAATGTGTTTCTTGTGGATGATAAAATAATATTAAATAAAATGGTATAATGAAAGACATTTTACGGTGCAACAAAAAGAAGAAAAGTTTTAAAATTGAAAAGGCGACAATTGATGGGTAGTTAGAATCAAAGTTTGGTGTCTCCGAAGATCGAAAGTCTTGTTAGGATTCAAGCTATTCCATTCCTAATTGTTGTCATATTAGTTGGTAAATTGGAACAAAAGGAAAGAAAAGTTTAGAGATCTGAATACCAAAAAGTTGTGTAGTTCATGTCTAATTCTTCTACTTCTTCTTATCTCTCTTCCATCATCTATGTGGATGATGATGATGAGGCCAAATTAACTCTCCGCTTCTGTATGTCCCTGGGGAGTCCGAACAGTTCTGTCCAGTTTGGTTCGCTTGTTGTGATTTGGTTTTCAGGTTCTCTTTTATATTTTCTATCCATCTAATTCTGGGTCTCCCTTTGGAAATTTTACCTTCCATCGTTGTATTCAGGGCTTTAGTTGGTAATCTTTCAATTTCCATTCTGATCACATGGCCAAACCATTGCAGTCTTCTTTTTTGTATTATTGTTATTTCTTGTTTTAGTCGTTTCCTTATTCTCCAACAGAGATACTCCAAGTAATCTTCTTAGCCAACTCATTTCAGTAGTTAACACTTTTTTTTCTCTTCAGCGTTTTTGATATTCCAGCATTCACTAGAGAAGTTTTGGGAGGACTATTGTCTCGTAGATTCTTACTTTTGTTACTTGTTTGAAGTCTCTTGACTTCCATATTTTATTTAGTCGTCCAAATGCTTAGGATGCTTGACTAATTCTTCTGTTTACATCTTTTGTAATTTCGCCGTTGTACTCAATTACTCTTCTGAGGTAGATGAAGAGTTCTACCTGCTCTAGATTCTTACTACCAATTTAAATTTTCAGATTAGTGTTTCTTTTTCCTACTTGCATAATTTTTGTTTTGTCTATATTTAGCTCTAATCCAAATTTCACACATTCTTCCTTTATTTTATCAGAAATTCGTTGTAGCTCTTATTCCGTGCTTGCAACTAGTGTCGTCTGCAAATTTTAAGTATGTTATATTTTCCCCATATATTTTGATTCTGGAGTCTTCTTTGTTTAAGGCCTTACCGGTGACAGATGGCATCCCTGTCTTACTCCACTCTCTGTGTGGAACCAGTTGGTTAAGATTTCCTCCACTCGTACTGCACTTTCAGATTTCTTGTATAGATTCTTTATTATTCTTATAGTTTTGTTGGGAATTCCAAATTCTTTCATAGTTTTCCATAGTTCTCTTCTATGGATTGAATCAAATGCCTGATGAAAGTCTATGAAATTTATGTAGCAACTGTGGTTGTACTCTAGTGTCTTTTCTATTAGCTGTCTTAAGGTGAATAGTTGATCAATTGTGCTTCGCCCTGGTCTGAAACCTGCTTGTTCTTCTCCTAATGCTAGTTCTATATGTGGCTTAATTTGTTTTTGGAGTACTTTTGTAAAAACCTTACTTGGAATACTGAGGAGGCTAATGCCTCTGTAATTATTGCATTCTGCTTGATCTCATTTTTTGTATATAGGAGTTATAAATGAAAATAGAACGAAAATATCACAGTGAACTAATGAACCAGTTCACATCAGAAGTAGTTCATCTTCCAGAACTAAACTACTCAATGAATCTCTCTGCTGTGTTTATGGTAACGTGGATGTCAACTGCACCAAGCACAACGCATACGTCACTCCACACTTTTTTCTAGAGGTAAATACATACCCCACTTGTATTTCTTTCGTTAGGTTTACTCAGCATATACTAAACTGCAATATATACATCTGTTTATACAGACAAATTAGATTCAGAAGAACTAGCAGCTGAATGTAAATTAGCTAATTTAGACTTTTGACTCTTGATATAATCTGAAGAAGCAATCGAAGTAAGTGGAAGTTTGAAAATAACATACTGAATTCTCTGTCTTCTTTCTCATTTTTCTCCAATTGTCAAGTGTATTTGTGTGATCTGCTAAGCAGTCTATACATTCCAACATTAACTGTATTGAAAGCATAATTCATTAGTCGTTATATCTGAAAAGGCCACTTAAAATATTTATTTAATCTCCCAACAGACTACAACGGTGTGTGTGTGTGTGTGTGTGTGTGTGTGTGTGTGTGTGTGTGTGTGTGTGTGTGTGTGTGTGTGTGTGTGTGTGTGTGTGTGTGTGTGTGAAAAAGACGGCAATTAAAATAACTTAATTTCACTCAAAATTTATCCCTGATGCATTTTTAACTTTCCAGCAAACAAGCCAGAGCGATTAAAAGAATAAATAACTTAAATGAACGATGTACAACAACTAGTGAACGGGGTACGAGACCGAGTGAACTAAATAAACTTTAATCAGGTCTACTCTATCAAATCTTAAAATTGGCACTTGTAATAAAAATGTGGAGTGACATAACAATCCAACAAACTTCGGGTTCGAATCCCGTGGTGAGCATGGATGTTTATGATTGTTCTTAGGCGGGAAATGAATTTGACGTTCCCTGTGAGGCCACCTCCCCCGTGCTTTACTTTTTCTTTGAATGAAATCAAGGTAATTGAGTGTTTTGTAAATACTAACGGTGATTTAAAACAGTTGTTTATATGCAACATCAATTATCAATTATCAATTTTGTCTCTCCATGCTCTCAAAAATCTGAGTGTGTGTGTGTGTGTGTGTGTGTGTGTGTGTGTGTGTGTGTGTGTGTGTGTGTGTGTGTGTGTGTGTGTGTGTGTGTGTGTGTGTGTGTGTGCGTGCGTGTGCGTGTGCGTGTGCGTGTGTGTGTGTGTGTGTGTGTGTGTGTGTGTGTGTGTGTGTGTGTGTGTGTGTGTGTGTGTGTGTGTGTGTGTGTGTGTGTGTGTGTGTGTGTGTGTGTGTGTGTGTGAACTCTTCTAATGAGAAATCTTCCAAGATTATCTTAACAACGTTTCAAATCAACAAATATTCTTTTCCATACTAAGAAAGCTGGCAATGTTCCCACTTTACGTCGAAAACGTAAAGTTGGGATGCATAATTAGCTTAAAGATAAAACTCCCAAATGAGCGAACTAGATAACTATTGAAATGCCAAAGACTGATTTCTTCGGTGACTTGCCATGACACCTGACCTAACGAACGGAACTGAAATGTGAACGATTCTCAAGTCGATACCATAGCAGACAAGACTCTTTCACTGCAGAGAATCAGACCAGCATTATAGTAAATTATTTCTTGCTATTTTGTTACCGTCATCTGGTTTGTGATTTCAGTCATGTTTTAATAAAAACTTGTAATTACTGAGTGAGAAATGCGAGGTGTCGTTTCCTTTAACGTCATTCTTAGATGCAATAAACAGAACGCAGAAATATTAAACTATTGAAATAGAGAACAATTTTTATTTAAGGTAAAATAAACCGAGAAAAAGGGGAAAAATATTATTAGAAGTGATGAAGGAACAAATATCACAAGCTACTAAGAATGATCTTTTCACTTTATGATGGTCTTTCTATGCTTCTCCAATGTTGTTTATAGTTTTCGTTGTCAAAGCTTAATGCCGCCTATTGTATACGATTCATGATTCATAACCTCTGACGACCATTGAAAAAAAAAAATTGATCAAGAAATTTCACCTACTGAAGCAGCGTCACATGCAAAATAATGTTGGAATGTTCCAGATATCGATCTCCAAGAATGAGATAAAACCACGCCTCTCAGAAACTCTTTTTTGCCATTGGAACACATTTCAGTACAATAAACTCTCACAGACCATACTTAATCTCGTCAACCTGATAATAAAATAAAATACAATGATAGAATACTACGCCATCTTTCAACCAACGTGCATGTTGATTGACGCTTTTATAAGACGAACGCAACTTCTTCAACAGAACTTTCACTTCCCTCTGTCTACAACTGAAGACATTTAGGGAATCGGTCCACACATCGTGATGCGATCCAAAGTAATTTATTATTTACATAGCTTTAATTTTTGTTTAAATAAAAAAGTATTATTTAAAAATATTTATTTTGTTGTTTAAGCATAATAATAATTTATCTTAAATATGTCTTAATGTTTGTTCTTTTGTCTTTGCATGTTCTCATCTTTTAGTGAAAACTGCTGAAAAAAAGTAAACTTTAATGATATCTCAAAAATAATGCTCAAAATTAAATCAAAACTTAAGTATGATCACAACAAATAACCCACAATAAATACAAGCATTTATTGTGGGTTATTTGTAACATTTCTTTTAACATTTTCAACAACAAAATTTAAACTAGGTTTAATCAAATTGTCTAATAATTAAACATATATTAAGGTTTCAGATTTTTTTCATTATTTCGATTCATAAAAATGAAAGGTTAACATTGTGAGCCGAACTTTAATTCCATGGTATTAAATTTCCGTTTTAACATTTTGATTTCGTTGTTTATGCCATTCACTTTAACTCAGTGGAGTATAATTTATTGTTTATTTCCAGTCTGATATGATGTACAATGTTTAGTGTAAAATAATACACTTATTCATTGTTCTATAGTTCAATGTGGTTTATTGTTTAGTTCTAGTTTAATATGATGTATTTAGTATTTTGATTTCATTATTTAGTATATTTTATATATTATTAATTTTAATTCTATTCACTATGATGATTATTGTTAAGTTCTATTTCAATATGATGATCATTGTTTAATTTCTATTCCAGTCTATTTCACAAGGTGTACTGTGTTTCACAGTACACCTTGAAACCCACAGAACAAGTTTCTTTTCCTCCTCCTTCATCCCTGCTACTGCTGTACTGTGGAACAGTCTTCCCCTGATATATTTCCCAAGGAATACAATATACAAGCTTTAAAATCGAAGTTCCTCCTTCCCATCCCCCCACCCATATACGGCACTGAAGTACTATAGCCAACATAAAAAAAAATTCAGTATGATGATCAACCTGTCTTTTCCGTTCACTACAGAGTGAAGGCCTCTCCCATTGCTGAAAGGTTGGGTCCACTTCTCCTATGGTGACGCAGTTCTATCTTGAGAGAATGTTTATTCACTTGTATGAATAAATGTGGAAGATAATCATAAACATTCAAGGTTTAGGCGGGATTCGAACCTGCGGCCTCTTGGCTATAGAGCGGATACGCTAACAACTCGGTTAACCAGGTTAACCTATTTGAGTATAATGATCATTATTTAACTTCTGTTTCAGTCTATTTCAATATGATGATTATTATTTCATTTCTATTTCGGTCTATTTCAATATGATGATAATTATTTAATGTCTCTTCCAGCCTGTTTCAGTATAATGATCATTTTTTAACTTCTGTTTCAGTCTATTTCAATATGATGATCATTTTTATGGCTAGCCATAAAAATAGTAGTTTACTTAGAGGAGTGATGGGAATTCTCCCAGAAATAATACTTATGATGATCATTGTTTGATATCTCTTCCCGTCTGTTTCAGTATAATGATCATTGTTCAACTTCTGTTTCAATCTATTTCAATATGATGATCATTGTTTGGCTCTTCCATTCTGTTTCAGTATAATGATCATTGTTTAACTTCTACTTCAGTCTGTTTCAATATAATGATCACTGTTTAATTTCTATTCCAGTCTATTTCAGTATATTGATCATTGTTTAACTTCTGTTTCCATCTATTTCAATATGATGGTCATTGTTTAACTTCTGTTTATTCGGTTTTAGTATTAACCGATGCTCGTTATTTACTCTAGGATATCGTATTACTTGCTCATCTTGGGTACAAGTTTCCTTTAAATTTAAGTGCACTGAATTGTATATTTGAAATAATTCTGTGTATTTAATTATTGCGTACTGTGCTATCATTATGAATCAGTTCTTTTTTTACTCCATGATGACATATATTTATTAGGAGGAACTGTTTTTCTACTTTGTATTTAATTCAAACACATACAGTTTATATCTTAAAAAACAGAAATAGAAACTCTACAGGGCTATAGGATCAAAATATGTAAAGGATATGTGCATGAATATCAGTGGGGGGGGGGGATTTCAGACATTTTTCTTTCTGTGGAAAACAATCTTTCTCCACATATGTACGTGGTGTGTATGTGTAACCTCATGCAAGGACTAGATTGTGATCGTTTACTGCAAACAACACGCACTGTTGCGTGTTAGGTACGGGTATCTTTAAGTGAGCGTCTAAGGTGTGGAACAGCCAGACAGTCTGCATGCAGACGGCGCCATTGATCACATCATGTGGGTCAGGATCATCATTGTAAAACGTTAGTGTCTGCAGTTGGTGTCCATGAAATCTACCTCAACTATAAATGCGGACATTCGTCATCGGCTAAGCGAATTAATTATGATCGGTCAATAAAAAACGTTATGCAGGATTTTTTGATGCCAATGCAGATACCTTAAAAATCGAGGATAAAGAAATATTCGTTTCTATTCAAAGAAAAGGAAAGCATCCCTAAAAATAACTTGCTTATTTACAGTAGCTTTTTTAACGCGTTTAAGTTCACGTTACTCATCTCAGCATGAGAGCAATGAATAAATAATGCTTTCAAAGAAATTTTATACACTGAAACAGTCACAGAGTGACGTCACAATATCGAAGACTAATCTGTTTGTAGCAATACAATTGTCATTATCAAGTTACGTAACAATGAAAAAGCTAACATTATTACACCAGATTATTTTGGGTTATTAATTATATAAATACATTCTTTGTTTTTGAAGAATGTCTACCATTCTATTTTATTAGTTTTATTTTTCTAATGTGTGAACTGTTAAACATTATCTGAGATTTAGATATTAAGCCTGGATTATTGCTTTACTATTTTAATTTTTTTCAAAAGTTAATAAAGGAAAATTATAAAAGATGGATAGAGAAAAAAGAAAGCTAAAGAGAAAAGATGAAATAGTCAAGCGCCTAAAATCTAACTTTTACTCAATACTAAATGAAAATGAGCAGACATAGAAGTGCATATAAATGAATAATATATATGAGCGAAAGATAATAACCATACCGGTGCATTACCGTCTATAAAATTTAGGAAAATAAACCTTACGGATATCTAAAGCCTCTACTTATGGATTACTGAATAAATAATGACTGGTAGCCGAAAATATTGCTAGTAAACTCTATAAAACTGATTTATGTGGGTAGAAATACACAGAAATATAAATAAAGATATCTCCAGGAAGAGGTATAATTCTTTTACATGTGAAGGTAATATCTGAGTAGAATTTGAAATGAAATGTTATTCTTTGGTAAGTTTAGGAAGAAATCATCGCTAAAATATACTTATTTCTTTCCACAATACACCTCAGCCGTGTAGCTGGTATATTATATATTGGATATATTGCAGTTAGATTTCTTAGTGTGTTTGAAGTTTGATTCTTTGAATGTTTGCCATCATTTAAAGCTCCCATTAGTCTAGGGTACTGGTGAATTCTATTTAAAATAATAAAAAATATAATACATTTATTTTTCAATTAAAAATAAATGTATTATATTTTTATAATACATTTATAAAATATTAGAGTTAAAAAAAAGCATCAGTGTAGAAAGTGGGATACGCTTAAACTCCTTTTACGTCAGAGGGGCGACGTGAACTTACACTAATAGAGCATTAATGAAAAATTACCAGAATTTCATCTATTGACCTTCGTGAATTGTTTATGGACTACGTTGAATATTTTACACTCGCAGGACAGCGTAATCAAGGTTTATATTTTTCATTTGTTTTATTATGAAAAGGAGAGGTTGGTAAACCCGGCAATTTATGCAACATTGAAATTGGATGTAATTTCTGCTAGTTTAAAAAGCACAGTCGATGACAATAAAAAATTAAAAAAAAACAGGGCCCATTTGCGTTGTAGGAATTCTTATAAGGCTTTTTAACTTTAAATGAACTTGCCGGTCTCTTACGGGGTGGTAGTGCTCTTTCTTCCGGAAAGGTATCAAACCAGCCTGAGAACACACTCAGTTATAAGCACAGTAGATTATTCTGATAACAGTAATTGCTCTAACACAACATAAGTTAGTTTTATGAAGCCATATTATTTGACTAAACGCCATCGGTCTATGAAATAAAAAATAAAATAATCATACGTACTAGTAGATACAAAAGCACTTCTTGCACAGCATGTTGTGACTTGTACTCAACCTCAGCGAGAGTGAAAAGTGGTGATCATAGTTAGCCTACAAAAAGCATGGAAATGAATGGCTTTAAATGATTTATTTATTTATATAATTCAAGGTTGTTGCTAATGTTATATGGATGTACACTCGTTTACAAAAATTATTAGTGTTCTTTATTCTTAATTTAATTTCGGTTCGGACTCATTAATATCTATTTATATGCCATATATGTGTTTGTATAATTATATTTATAGCTTCATACTTATATCTAAATTCAACTCTAAAAGGATTAAAAGATGATTTTTACCAGAGTAGTTAGGAAAGTCATTATGCAATCGTTACCCCTGGTTACATGTTACTTCTTGTTACATATCGTTTCTTAAACAAGTGTATTGCACGATGTGTCGCATAATTTATGAATTGTGACATTATTATTATCACTGTCCTAACCTACTTAGCTTTTTGGGAGATACCGTAGTAATTAGGTGACAATTTATTAATATTTATTAATTAACGTGTCATTTCCAGCGTGCTCATCTATTTATAATTTGAGTGGAGTCCAAAGTTATTCTTAAGATCTCTGTAGGTGAAAAAATTCGCTGGAAACTCATTCAACATGCTATAAAGTAACTTCTTATTGCTTGGCGATAGGGCGTGCACTCTGACATTCGCACATTCTCTCTCTCTCTCTCTCTCTCTCTTTCAGATTATCTAGTTTCTGAATTTTGTATCGAGCCCCTGTTTTGTGTATGGTCAGGCCATAATGGATTATTGCCTCTCAAAGATATCAGAGTTTTGGTTTTGGGAGTACTGTTGTGACCAGGACCGTACTTACATTTTCCCAAGGCTGACGGCACTAGTGTGATCCGAGGCCCCCTCCTCATTGTTTTGAGCTCTTAAATTGGCCCTGATTTTTCGGGGTTCCCACCTAGAGCCTCGTATCCTGTGCATATAACTACGGCCCTGGTTGTGACTCTTCTACATTGCCGCAGTCTCTTTCATGTCGCATTATTGGGCTTTCAATATTTGGTGACTGAAGGCTGGGATTTTTAATAAACATTCATTGAAGTATTTATTTTGTCTATAAATTACTGTAATAAATCCGTTATGTTTCCTCTCATCATCGCGAAAAACCCGACTTTCCGGGTTTTTCGGAGGTAGGGTTTTTTCCAAAAAAAACCCCTACCTCCGAAATCAGATATGCCATGTATATCTTAAGAACCTTTCTTCTTTGTATTTTCTTAAAAATATAAAATAAAATTAAAGCATTTAACGTCATACTGACGAAATGTCACATGATGAAACGTATTTTTTCTCGAACATAAGAATTGTATGTATTCGTTGGTTTAGGGATGGAAAAGCACTGTCTATTACTAACTGCGTCACGTAAATCACAAACTCTCCGGTTTTCATGTAGTGGGGTTTATATGCGTATAGATCTCCAGAAAACCGGAACTCCAGACAGATCACATGCTGGGCACTGTTGCCGCTGTCTCGTGCTGGCTCGAGGAATTCCAGTCTATATTTATCATCTCGGTAAGGAACAAGCGACGATCGCGTTTGTTATCTAAGTAGTGATTTGCGCAAGCGTAACGAAATTACCGCCGTAGTTTATCCGAAACATCCTTTGTATATAATACTGTCGTTTTGTCCACAGTACGCTGAGTTCGAAGACACGAACAGGATATCGAGATCTCCCAAGTCGCCGTATATCTGTCATTATTGAGCCGCATGAAATTTCTGTTTAGGCACAAGCCACTATCGTTTAACTATTTTTTTTGTCCATTGTGACGTCATGTGTGCGTCATACCAACAATACCACGAACGTAAGTGCAACAATATGCAATTGAAGCTAAATGTTTCTGTTTTTGCTCTTGATCGGACTTGGCTGTAGAGAGCGTCTTTCCATTGTGTATTCATAATCAGAGGAATAAGTTTGCCTTTCTATCTATCAAACAACTACCATAGACTTATTAAGAACAGTACGCAAAATAGACTCCGAGATGTTTGCTTATTATAATATTATGAAAGACATCTAATGATTCGTATTTTTCCCGATTCCATCAGTGAATATGATTCGTATGGCGCTTCCTGTTAAATGATTTATTAGTCTTCAAAGCGGATTTTAAAATTAAATTACATCTAAGTAATCTGCTTTGGCAATAATTATTAATGTCCATTCATTATTAACATTGCAGTAAACATTTATAACAAAATGCATGCACACTTCCACATATAATCCGATTTATTGAGTTTAATAGATGGACACGGTTGGCCCATTTTGTTCCCTTCTCTCTTTTTGTGAGAGTTTATAATGTCAAATTTATAAACCCAAAGCATCTGCGTGCATCAGTAGAATTAAGCATGAGTTAATTTGGAAACTCTACGCTACACACTAATCCCAGAATTTTTTAAGTCATTTTTTTAAGGATATAGCATATGTGCCAAACGTCCCTTAGCGCTAAATTTCAGGAAGTATGTTAAAATCAAGATCAACTTGCGTATTTTATCCATTTCTAGATTAATCTTTGTCTTCAGAATCATGATAGGAATTATTGATTTGTAAGAGTCCTCTTTTGTTAATTCCGGTCATCCTTCACAGTCCAAAATTAATGACGGCAGCTATTAATTTTTGGTATTTTATATAATATTTCCGAAACAAATTTTAATCCAGAGTGAGGACATAATTTTATCGCTTTGGTGTTTTTATATTGAATATTAAAAGAAAAAGAAAAGAAAAGAAAAAAAAAGTATTATAGTTTAAGATGTCTAAACGACCTTCATCTCATACTATTTATAGAGATATAAAGTAGGTCAGGAAAGACGACGTTGGTCTGTCTACCCTAGACAATGTTGGCATTTTCTTTTTAATAATGCAACAAAGTACCTTTTCTAGTTTTCTAGTTATTTCTAATAAGAGAACGTGTTAACTTTTAAAACTGGGGGTTAACTATATATATACGTAAGAGAACGTATTTATGCTTTAGGTCAACAGTCACTAAAATATTTAATAATAGCTCATTTCTCTAAAGACAAAAACAAAGAGATAATATTTGGTTTTGTAACGTCTAATAAAATATCACATACTTTATGTGGATTTATTATTATTTGTATTATCATAAAAACTTTTAATAAAGCCATAGGTTCCCTTATTTTATATCGTGATCTTATATAATGTCTGCTCAAGCAAATAAAACTTCAAAGCACACAAGAACCGATCACTTTAAGACAGTTACCACCCATCTCCGTTACTGGGAAAGATCAAGATAGATTAACTGCATTTTATGACAACGAAACTATCCTTTGACATCATTGTTCTGGCAACTTCGCTCTCTTTTAAGTACTTGTTTAAAATTAAAAAAAGCAAACAAACCATGGAATATGTTAATATTTTAATTTTTTTGAAACAATTCTGAGCTTCTCATGAAATTTAAATTACAAAAAAAAAATAGAAAATGGGTAATTAATTTTCAACTAACGTTTCAAAATACAAATGACTTTTTAAACGAATTTGTTATTAGCAATGGTTATGTATTATTACACTTCCAATAAAGGACCCTACAATTTCTGCTTTGACAGTACTATTTCTATTCCTTATTCTATTACGACAATATATATTTGAAGTTTTCATTATTATTATTATTATTATTATTATTATTATTATTATTATTTTATTCACATCATTGATACACAGTCAAAACAAGATATCACATAAACAAAAATTTGACTGGTGAAACAGAACAATTCAGATTAAGAAACTAAGAATAGTCCGTCAGGTAGCGTCGTAAAATATGGAGTTTCAAAGTAATGCTGTTTTTTTGTAGGTCATATGAAGGTCACTTCACTGATGTTTAATTGCTGTAAATAGTTGGATAGCTTCTTTGAAGTTGCACCAAGTGCAGCGATTATTATTGGGATGACTTTGGTGTTTAAGCCATAGTCGGCCAACTTCGATTGACAGATCTCGATAGTTAGTCATTTTTTCCATTTCTTTGTTGTTAGTGTTGCTATCACTGGGTGCTTCGATATCGATAATCCAAACCTGTTGATGTTCGATAATTGTGATGGCAGGTCTATTGTGTTCTAAATGCCGATCAGTTTGTATTCTACAGTCCGAGAGAATTTTTGTGTTTCGTTTTCCAATACAGTCTCTATTTTATGCTGCCACCAGTTATCAGAAGTAGGAAAGCCATATTTTTTGCATACATGCCAGTGAACTATGTTGGCCACTTGAATCATGGCGGTATTTATAGTCAGTTTGAGCTATTTTGCTGCAGGCACTGATTAGATGTTCTGCAGTCTCATTTTTCTGATCACATAATCTGCATTTGCTGTTATTATTATTGATGTTCAAAATTTTTGCTTTGATTGCATTAGTTTGTAATGCCTATTCTTGAGCTTCTTGAATAAATCCTTCTGTTTCTTTTTTAATGTATCCGTGTTGTAGCCATTGCCATGTCTTGTTCACGTCAATTTTGTCCTCAGTATCTCGAAGAAATTGGCCATGCAAGGGTTTATTTTTCCAGCGCACATATCGGTTATTTTATTGTTCCTTTTTGTAATCGGATTTGTTTCCTGTTGCTTTTAGAAGGCCCACTTGTGTAATTGCTTGAAGCATTGACTCAGAGCTATTGTCGATGTAATTTCTTAAACCAATTTCTTCTTCTTCCACAGTCTGTCTCACTTGCAGCAGACTCCGTCCACCTATTCTCCTCGGTAGGTACAACCGGTCAACATCACTTCGTGGATGTAATGCATAGTCATTAGTTTTCTAGTTTTGCGGTACAGTTTGTCCACCAGGTCTTCTTTTGTCCAATCTATTATGACAGCTGTGTATCGGATCACTAGTATAGCCCAAGAATTCATTGCTCTAATTGTGTTTAATCCATTTAGTTTTGTTTTCAGAATATTTCTAACTCTTTTGGTGTATTCTGATGCTGCATGTTGTTTAACTTTCGAGTGGAGAATATCATTGGCTTCTAATATTCTTTGGTAGTTATCGTGTTCGTCAGCTGAAATTGCTGATAATAAAAGCTAATAATAATAAAATTATTATTATCCACTAAAGAATTCTGCGACTTTCTATCAGTTCAGAAAATACATAATCATCATCTGTGCAAAATAATAATAAAATTATTATTATCCACTAAAGAATTCTGCGACTTTCTATCAGTTCAGAAAATACATAATCATCATCTGTGCAAAATAATAATAAAATTATTATTATCCACTAAAGAATTCTGCGACTTTCTATCAGTTCAGAAAATACATAATCATCATCTGTGCAAAAATTCTCCTCTTGGCACGCTTCTTCATCATGTTGCAACAATTCTATCTTGAATATCTGAAAACGTCAGAAAAGCAAGTCACCCACGCAGCTACATCCGGGCAAACACTAGCACACTTGGAGTCAAAGAATGATTATTCCTCCATCTGTCTGCAGACAGGGTTTCTATTTCTATAAATAGACTTTTATGACGGTAAGTAATAAAATATTCAGCAATGAGGAAACGATCAATGGTGGACAACTGGAATAATCTCGGGACAAACATCTGTCGCATTTTGTATGCAGTGAGATGAAGAAAACTACTATTTAATTCCAAGCAATGTTTATTTTTATTTAATGTTAGAATTCTGAGTTATTCTGAGTAAATTTTACTCCGAAAGAAAATGGAAGACTTACAGAAAACAATGGTATGTTATTTTCATATTGGTTTTTTATTTGAGAGATAAATTGAAAACTTTTTTGCCAATTCTTGAAATCTAGACTTTTATATTTTAGTTATAACAAAAATAGTAAATGATATATGCATCAAAAACAAGGGATAACAATCATACTATTATAATGACAATGAGGTATAGAAAACAATGATATGAGCTGTTTAATTTTAATTTTCAATAATGTCAATTTAACATCTTCCGAAATTGGTCTTGGCAACAATGAAAATTTGTATTTTACTGTTGTTGAAACTAAAGAACGAAATAAACACCAAAAGTTATAAGCGTTGCCCTGGGAAACTGGTACCAAAATCCGTGTACCTTTCATTCAACGTTTACAACAACCGCATTCTCACATAGCACACACGGACGCATACATGCGCGCGCGCGTGCTCCTGGTGTCGTTTTCTACACACGTGTCAGACATTGTTTAGTTCGTCAGGAGTCTACGTGCGTGTGCTTGAACCATTTATACAATTATCCGCGCCAGCATTGTTAACTTTTTTTTTTATTATTATTTCTAGTTAACTTGGAAGAAAGATAATGGCTTTTGTGGAGTATTTAATGATTACAGACTCTTAATATATGCCTTGTTAATCATTTGTACACATAGTAATTGAAGCCATATGGAAAATGCAAGGCTTCATGATAATAAAGAGGTAGTATTAACAAAGGTGGCGAGCAATAAACTTCAGTTAGTGTTAGGATCAGAGGCAAGTCAGTTAAATAGACTTACTGATGGACTTGATGAAGTAAGTAAAAAAAAAAAAATTAGTTTTTTTTTATTTTTTATTTGTAGAAATGAGTAATTCCCAGTATACTGTATTCTCTCTCTCTCTCTCTCTGCTTAATTAAAGCAATGTACTTATAGATAGGTTTGTTGACTTAATTGTGTGTTCTAAATGTGGTTGGGGGCATTGGGCATTAGATTTTACGACAGTTTACTCAGTAGGTTTATCATTGGCCACATTCCAATGGAAATAGGTCAAGAAAATGCCTGATCAAGCAGTATTTTAATTTTCAGTTCTAATATTAAAATTACTAGCCTTGCTTCTTTATACTCTGATAAACAGTATGCTCACGAACTTTCTACATGCATGGGTAACTACAACAAGAGAAACAATTTTTCTTTCAGTCTATTTTTTAACTTAAAATAGAATATTATATTACGCGGGCATTAGATGATGACCATATTCTGTTCTCTGTAATCCGCTCAATATTACGAAATATAAATTTTAGAACTCTGTTTTAATTTAGTAGTCTATTTCAATGCATCTTGGGATTTGTCTATTTTCATACTATTGCTGTGCATGCATAGCTTAAATCCGACATTTACTTGTAGTGGGATGAAAAAACAAAGGAAATGAAGTCACCTGAATGGGATCTGCTATGGGATGTTCTTTAGTAATGGGGTCATCCTTCGATTTTGTCGTTTCCTTTTCCTTAAGAATTTCAGAACTATTACCACAAAAATAAGAAATGACACACATCCATAGGTCATCCTCCTCCTCCATATCACGAAAAAATGTATTTTTAAAATTTCCAAATAATTTTCTAATTTGGTAACTTCCATAGTTATATAGAAATGGTAGTACTTGTTCACAGTACTACAATTTTTTTTAAAAAAAAATCTAGTTCACTGATTACAGATTGATTTGGATTTTTTGGAGGTTTATAGAATTAAATTATACTATTTATCTTAAAATTATAATGTAATTCTTATTTTATTTTAATCTTTAATTAAGTATGTTAAACATCTTAATATACTGTATTTTTAAAAAATATTTATAACACTTTTAAATATTACATAATTATATCAAAAATTACTGTAAGATTAATGAAAAGGAATCGAAATGAATATAAAATATTTCATATATTTAATTAATTATATATTTAGCTCAATTATTGTAATATTATAATATTACATTCGTCTATTGTAATATTATATTATATATAATATGTATTATGTATTTAAAATATTATGTATTTAAAATACCAAGTAATTTTATTTATATAAACTTGGCTTTTAATCCTATTTCCCAAGTAAGCAAACAGACAAGTATGTCAAGTTTGCGCCTGCACGTAGTGCAAGACTGAGGCAACTCGTAGTAAAGGTGGGATTAGCTCCGATCACTTTCCTTAGTATTTTTATAAGGTCAAGCACCATGTGGCAACTTGTTTAGGTGAAATTTATATAAGCTCTGCATTACTTCACCCTTCGTATTTCAGGTGTGGCTTCTACTGACGAAACCTCAATAAAGGTCGAAACCGGTCTCGGTAGTGACCCCCTGCCTTTAATGCATAGCATCATACATCTCCTCAAAGGGATGTGCTTTGCATTAGGGGAAAATACTAAGGAAAGTGATCGGATCTTAATCCACCTTTACCACGAGTTGCCTCAGTCCTGCACTGCTTGCAGGAGTGGCCTCCGTCTTACACTACGTGCAGGCGCAAATTTGGCATCCTTGTCTGTTTGCTTACTTGGGAAATAGGATTAAAAGCCAAGTTTATATAAAATTACTTGTTAGTATCTTGAATACACACACATACACACACACACACACACACACACACACACACATATATATATATATATATATATATATATATATATATATATATATATATATGATGATGAATCTTTTATGATTTTTTTCAAAATTTTCCCGACAGGTAGTGCTATCACACTTGCTATTAAGGCATTCCAAATATGGTAGTTCTTGTGTTCGTATCCATAATAAAGGAACAACGAACTGATGTGTGATTTTTTTTTTTGTCTTGCATTAGCAAAACATTTATTTACATGTGTTTAATGAAAGTGATGAAGAATATTCCAATACCAGGAATCGGTGTGTTATTGAATCAAATCGAACGCGCGCGCGCGTGCGTGCGTGCGTGTGTGTGTGTGTGTGTGTGTGTGTGTGTGTGTGTGTGTGTGTGTGTGTGTGTGTGTGTGTGTGTGTGTGTGTGTGTGTGTGTGTGTGTGTGTGTGTGTTGGGGGAATTTCCTTTCTTACTAACACATGGGAGTGACTGAACAAGAATAATTCTTGGAAATATTTAGATATCTACTATCTGATGATATGACTGAAAGATAGCAAGATTTTTAATTGGAAACGTGATATATTTCTCCCTGTAATTCGAACTAAAGGTTCAAGTTTAGATATGATTCTATTCCCTCATAGTTTTCGGAATATAGTACTGAAATATCGATACTAAAAGTTTAGGTAACCTAGTCAAATAATATTGATAAAGAATTAGATATCATTGCTAGAGTATTTTAAATAACAAAATTATACTGCTGTTTACTGCCTTTATCGCAAGCCTCCTTCCATAATCTATTTATAAATCTTCCTTGAATATCTCCAGTAAGAAATCACATCCATTTACAATATAGCTACGTGGCCAACTTTACTTCTATAATATGAGATTTTTAGTTATATTTGACAAGTATTATTAACTCCACCAGAATGTTCCACCCAACGCTTTTGCTTTATTTTAAAAGCCTAAATTATTATTTTTTTTTTTGTCAGAAAAAAACATGAACTGCAGATATTCACTATCTGTATATGAGAACGTATTTAGCTGTATCCGGTAGAGGTCATCGTCTTCTCAAAATGTTCGGTTGCCAGCTAGGAAACTAGGGTGATGGTGAAAGATTTAAATAGTACACAGTTATTTGCGTTCAGCATAGAATGTACCTTGCGTTTTAGCATGCTCGTGACACACAGAGAAAAGCGGGATTAGAAGCTGCTTAACGGCCATTATTCAAAGCTGGAATATTGGATTCTACAGAAATATGGTAATATTTTAAGACCTAATTACTAATTTGAGTTGGTTTTAGATCTGGAAGTTATCAACATTGGAGTTGTTTTTTATTTATTGTTTTTTTTCCTTTAAATTTAGTGCCGTTCTGTATTTATGTTATAAAATTTGGGAATTTGTTTTGACAAATCTAGTTTTATATTTTGATTCATACTGAGATTGGAAATAATTGTACAAAGTAATAATTAAACAAATAGTGCTATGTGCTCCACATATTAATTTGTACTTTAAGGGAAAATACAAATTACTAATTCTGAATGATTCTAACATAGAAAATGAGAAAGCAGCATTGGAAATACACATTTTAAATAGTGTATTGTTAGTGCATAATAAAATTATCAAAATTATCGAAATTATATTTTTCACATTTTAAAATTAGTCTTTCTTTACATCTCAAATATAATATAAATACATTGGATTTAGTATTTTATTGGAGGTATTTTAAGAAGTTCAGAAGTCTAGAAGTTTTTTTTTTACGATACTTTTACATATCATAGAATATTAAACTCCCCAGAGTGTTCAGTTTTTTTCCATAAAATGACTTGCTAGTTTTACACTACTGTGTACTGACTCCATACTTTGGTCATCTTAGTTCTGCTGATTTATGATGACAAAGTTTATGACGCGACCAAAATGAAAAATAGGAGGAGGAGGAGGAGGAGGCATGATAAATCTTTCACTCAAAACATATCTTTAACCAGCTTCCGCAATACTGAATCGAGTATCGAGTGGAATATCTCAGGAGATAAATAATGGAATTATCATTTGTTTCATCTAATAATGCTTATTATATTTTAACAACCATATTTTCTGAACATTAATTGGCATTTGCTGCTGGAAAGCATCCCGTGCTACCTTGACGATGAGATAGCAGATCTCATGCAGAGGTTGAGGGATGTTTATTTATTTTTATTATTTTTACACTGGAAACTCTTTGATGGTTGCAAAACTTTGAAATCAGGCTTGCAACTCTCAACTAACCAAATGGCCTGTGATAACAACATCCCTATTCCAAGTGTAATGAACTCTTCCAGGGTAATAGGATGATAAATCCTTCACTATCGTTCAAATAAATAAATAAAGAGAACCATGACATTACATCCCAGTGTATGTTCGAAAGAAAGAGATAAATAATTACACCAGTTTCTGGAAATATATTGTTGAAAAATTGGACCTTCTTAGGAATCCACTTGTATGAATTTCACTAATCTACTCTGTTCCATACAAAAGAAAACCGGTTAAACTTGACCACGATTTTCCAATATGTTCTAGAGTACTTTAGGTTTGCGTTCAGTCTTGCAATAACAATTTTCAACTGAAGAGATACACTTGCGTTTCTTTCTATGTTTTCTTATTTAGGTCAAACATAGTACTTGCTTTTCTTTTGGCAGGCTTTATAAGACAACTGAAAAGCTGGTTTAAATTGTGTCTGATCTATTACCCTTCGTGACTTTGTCACTAATAAGTTACCTAATGCAAGGTCAGCAACCAGTCGATCCTGACCCCAATGTCAGACGGCCGCAGAAATATGTAATAATATAATAAAGAAGACAGAATAACATTTCTTTGTTCTTACCAAAAAAGAAGAAAATACAGAAGAAAGAAGACTCTCTTTCTAGATTGGAATATAAGAGCATCATTACACAACTTGCAGGATGTTTTTTTGTTTTTATCATTTCTTTCTTCGTTTCTTTCTTTACACCAGGGAGTGTTACTTTCTGTCTGCGTTTTGTTTTTGTGTTCGTAGCCGATGAACTAACATCGGGAAGTATCGCTTTGTACATAGAAGAGTCCGTCTCTAATTACCGCAAGTAGTTGCATAATGCGAAAAAGGTTGCCGACCCCTGATCCGGAGGATGCGTTATAAGAGCAACCAGTCAGTCTTACCGTTAAGGAGACAAATAAAATCTCACTTCATAGGCTGAGTGCAACCACTGTTTTCTATGTCTAGTTAGGCAGCTCCTCATGTCTTGGGAGCATTTTTCTTATGACCTCGCTTTTATTCCTATCTACGAAATATAAACTTATAGTGGATTAATATCCACGACAGGTTTAAGGATTTTTAATTTTTTGAAAATAATTTATTTTTATTTTTTTAAGAAGTCCAGAAATCCTGTTTTAGAGACGAAATATGGAGACCAAATTTTACAAACCATATCAGGCCTCCAATAAACGAGAGGGGGGGGGGTCACCTGACCAGGAAATTTTCTCATCTAAATACAGTCGAACACATTTATGCCATGGCAAAATTTGAACCCACAGCCTGTTTGTAGAGTGAGTGCATTAATCATTTGACCAACAGCTGACACTTGTACTTATTCCGTTGCATAATAACTACTTGCAATATAATACGTTTACAACTTTCAATTTACAACACTTTTATAGCTTGGGAACTGCAGATTCAGAGTTTCTTGTATTTATTCTGTTAAACGAAAGAACAATCAATTTTAACTAAAATTCACGAATAAATATCAGACACTGGAAATAATGCACATTATACTCGACAATAAATGACACGATACTGCTATGCCAATTATTTGATTTAAAGTATTCTTATGAGAAACTCGCTCACACGATTTGAAGATCCGTGTTTTTGTTCTTTTGGGAAATACATAAGAGGGGAGAGTATTTCAGAAGGTAGCAGTAGAAGGAATGAATGAGGTAGAAAAGAAATTTGTTCTATGGAGTTGAACTCTGAAGAAAGTGTGTTGCTGTGGCACAAATTTCGTATGGAGTAGGAAATTATTGATTCCAATTCAAATAAACAAAGACCATATAAGTATTAACAGAAAATGTGTGTAGTAAAGACAGGTGAATGTGTGAAAATGAATGGAGTGGTTAATGAGAGATGAATTAGTGATAAGTTTAATTGCCATTTTCTGAACTGAATCCAGTATTTTTAGGGAGGTCTTAGGGGCACTACCCTAAACGGAAGAACAGTGTTTCATGATTGGTTGGATTTGCGATTTGTACAAAGTTAATAGCTGCTCAGAGATAAAGTAAACGCCCTGAACGAAAGAGAAATCTTACTTTCTTGGATTCTAGTGAATCCAATACACAGTTTTGATTAGATCCAATCCAATACACAGTTTCGCTGTCATCAGCAAAACTGTGTATTGGATTGATATCACCTGCCTCAGGTGATATAAAGGAAAACGAAGGTGAGTAAGAGAAGAAGAGACCCTTTGGGATTCTAATAGTGCTTCCAAATTTAGAAGATAAGCATTTACCATCACACATAGTTAGCACCTAGTCAAAAAGCTGATAATTCAGTCAGGACCGATCTAATGATGAATTTTATTTAACAGACATTTGTGTCTGACTCGGTCAGAGCTTTGGGAACATTAAGGACAACCACTTGTGATTCGCCAAACTTTTTCACGGTACTTGTCCAAATATGGGTTAAATGTGTAAGAGGATAATCTCTTCGTAGACAGTGCCGGACATCATTCTAGCAATCGGTTACTTTTAGTGGCTTTAGTAATAATAGCAGTTGTGTGTTAACGGCTATCTTCATTAGTTTGGAAAGAATTGAGGTAAGAGAAATTGGACGATAGTAATGGAAGGATTTGTCACCCTTCTTTGAGAATGGGTCGTGCATAAACTAATTTTCATAATGTGACATAGATAGTCGTAGAATAACAGATCTAATAAGGAGAAAAAGAAGTCAGCTCTGAAGCGCAAATCTTCATAACAATTGATGTGATGCCAGGAGAATCTGTAGACTTGTTGATCTCTAGTTTGGTAAAAATTCATCCGATCTCTGGCTAGTGGAAGGTCAAAAGGGGACATTGAACTTTTAGTTTCTAGGATAGTTGGAGAAACTTTACTTAAATCAACCGCATGCATTTGAGGAAAAGTATGCAACCAATAGATTGGCTTTGTCATTGGTGATAATGCAATAGAACCATCAAGATTGTAAACAGAGACGGGAACAGAAAGTTATGGCCAAATGTCAGCTAGTTACTATTACAGTCTTTTGAAATCAGTTTTGTTTGGATGTGGTGATATTTTTCTTGCAGTTATTTCGCGTATTCGTATAAGCAGTGATGAAAGAATTAGACTCAGTTGAAATCCAGTTATAGTATGCTTCTCAATGTACAGCCTTGGCGCATCTTTTGAACAATCGAGGTTAGATAACGAAAGATGCGCCAAGAATGAAATTGTGAACGAATTTTCCATCTAATATAATTCTAGTAAGAATTACATCAGAAATAGGTTTTATAGTCTTAAATTAAGAAAGGCAAACCCAGCACTTTTTGAGATCGTTTAGCCAATTGTGAAACGTAAGATGCTCATTCAATAAACAAATAAACAAACAGTGAATCAATCCAATGAATTACATCTTTATAGAATTAGGTATTTGGTATTTAGTTCCACATTAGTTGCACATCTGGTATTTAGTTCCACATTATGAATTTGATAAATAATTACATCTGGTATTTGTGGACTATGAATAAGCATATGACAGTATACACTTCAAACGAACTGAGGTGCAATAAGAATGTTTAGGATACCGCGCACTTATATAAATATGATACGATTATGTAATCACCACATCCTCTACAAGGTGTGTTTCCTACAGGAATATTCGTTAGTTTTTTTAAATAAAATACAGACTTCGCCAAAGAGATGCTCCTCTCACTGACTCTTTTCCACCTAGCATGGAAAAAGTCATTACAGACCCAAATGAACAAAGAAGAATGGAAATAGATGGGAAGATCAGGGAAGAACATCTTATTTGGTTATGCGGACGACACAGTTATTCTTAGGGAATCTTAATTAATTAATTAAGCCAAGTAAGCTTTAATAATACATGAAAATTTCAAGGACACATCAGGACTAAATTACTTAAATTATCCACAATCCTAACCTGAGGTTGTGAAACATGTTCAACAACAAATAGAGATAATAGAAAACTTATTACAGTTGAAAGAATTATTGAAAAACATTTTGGACCATCTTACAATTAAAGCACTGAATGATATGAATGTGAAGGAGGACATAATGAGGAGCTACGAAACTTGTTTCAAAATCCCATCATTCTGTCATATATAAGAAGTATGAAAACTGAGTGGTTTGGCCATGTTTGGGAGGAAAATGGCAGTTGATAAAACAAATGATCACAGAAAAACAAACTGAAAGACAAAATCTGCACTACGATCCTGAGCACAATGGATGGATGTGGTATTGAAAGATCTTTCAGCTGGATGAACACTTTGCTCCATATGCAGCCTATGATACAGACAGATGGAGAAAATCAAAGTGATGGCAGCACTACACATAAATAGTTCATTAAGCTCTCGAAGAACAAGATGTGCAGCCGCACAATCTAAGTATTAGAAAGTGAGGGAAAAATATAAATTCTAAGAGTTTAGTTAAAAAAATTACTTCAAAAAGTAATTCTGTATTAGAAAAATGTTTACATTTTTCTAACACCGAAACACTGTGGCACATCAGGTTAAATTTGCTCGTATAGTCAAGAAACAGAACAGCTTGACAGATTTAAAAGAAATAAGTAGTTTTTAAGTAGTCGGGTGTGGTTAGCGTATGTTCATTTCCAACCAAGAGGCTGTGAACTCAAATAACACTGTGGGCATGGATGTTGAGTGAATATGTTGAGGTCCTAGATTCAATGGGTTGTTCGGTGTCACTCTGTTTGCTGGAGATTTGAAGTCCCTTGAAAAAAAATTCTTGTTTAGTCTTAAAAAGTAGGATTTCTGGATTATCTAACATTTAGCCCATCCACGATACTAACACTAATTGTACAATATGTTTACAAACTTTCCTGGATGGAATTCATAAACTCGAACGAATTCTTTTTCACTTAAAATAACACACACACACACACACATAGTGGATGCACGTAAGACATATTGCAGAACATTACTTTTCTTTGTTCTTGTCCTAAAGAACTAAAATATATTGTTAAAATCAAATATTTGAAGTGGAAAAAATCATTCGTTACATCCAGTTTTTTACCAATAAATTTAGTTTAGATCTGCTTCAGCATTATTAGTAATTATAAAGTATAAAGTATTATAAACTTATAACCATTGCTTGCGAATTATCCTCATGTATATAAACCAAGTAGGAAAGTGGAGTACATTTTATGTATTAGGTACCATTTTAGCGACAAAAATGACCTTAAAAGTTGACATCACCTTTTCATAGAAAAGTACTGTAATAATACTTATTTTCCTTTATTTTATGTGATTATATTAGGTAAGGTTAACCAGCCATTCATTTTATTTAAGTAAGTAAATAAATGCAAATTCAATCTCTTTTACAGCACTGTCTAAATAAGTTAGCAGATGTAAATGAGGCGTGCAGTGGAAAGAATGCAAATCCCCAAGGAATTACTTTATTTTTGTTTTGTTTTCTTTGTTTCTTTTAGAAGTCGATATCTCTTTGACAGTACCATTAAGAGGATCACTTAAAAAGCGATTGCACGCTTTTCTGCATAAGTAACGTTTAGATACGTAGCTGAATTATTTTTTTAAAGAACATGCTTCGATTTAGGGATTTGATTGTAAAACGTCAGAATTGCTGTCATTCATTACCAACAAAAAGCAGAAGATATTTCAACTTTTTCAAAAAAAAAAAAAAAAAAAAGGAAAATTACATTTAATTGTTGATATTTTTTAATCTAATTCCTGATAAATAAGCATATAATACAAATAAGTACGAAAAATGATATTAGAAAGGTAATGTCAATGACATAAGCATCATTCAGTTCCCTTCTCCCCCCCCCCCCCTGCATAACAATAACCTAATTTCTTGTTGGCAACTAAGAAAAAGTTCAAATAGTGACATTCATCTGGAGCTGTGCCATTGAGATCCTCTCTTCATGGCAACTACAATTTTATTTGCAACCATGCGTCACGTGACTGCTTTAGAGAACATTTTCGGTTTGTAAACTGTAAACCATTGTTTCCTAGTTCTTACTCATTTGCTTACGCATGCGTAAGATGATAATAAATTAAACAATGTAAATGAATGCGAAAAATATTCTCCTACCGTTTTCCTGTTTTATATTTGGATTTCCCTGGTCACACGGTTATAAAAAGAGTTTCATAAATGCAGATAATATATAAAAACCTTAAACTAACTCAGCGATGATAAAGGTATTAGCATACGTTAAATATATATTTTTTTCTTTTATGCGAAATTAATCATACGCAGACTAATTTATTTGGTTCAGAGGGAAGATAACAGATGCATTTTTATAGCGTTAGTTGATAAGGAACGCACTTAAAATATGAAGAAATATCGATTCTAGAGCATGGCCTTTAACGAGTATCACATCTTACTAGTATCTCACTTTGTGTAATTGTTCAGTATAGGTTGCAAAATTTCTTACAAATGAAAATATGAAGAAAGTATTCATCAAGAAAACGAATGTAATTAGATCGTCTTCTTTTGAAATAGCTAGCCATTATTCTCTAAAGTGCGTCATGAAATCCAACTCCTGCCTGCCTGGTAAAGGTACAATACGCTCGCAATTTTCATGACCTTTCTTTCTTCGTCGTGTGTTCTAGACTTCCATTATCGCAAATAATGGTTGTAAAAAGTAATGTGAACATCATCATCTACGCGAACAAAGCAAGAATATTTGGAATCAGATACTTGAGCACCACATAACTTCTCGCTACCCACTTTTATTATGTGGTGTGTGTATGTGTGTGTTATAAGGATTGCTTGCTTGAAGCGCCAGGAATTTTCTTTGCACACAAAATGGCTTACGTGATATTATGATTCATAATTATTCTTTTTGCTAGTCCCTATAAAATGAGGAATATATCTTTTAAATTTTTTTTTTTGCATTCGAGGATGATTAGCCGATCTCAGACAGAAGTAAAACCCCCTTTCCCCCATTACGAAAACAATTAAACTTTTTCGGGAGTACAATATATTTGGCTTCACGGTTAGTTCCCTTGTAATCCCAACCAGATAAACTCATGGAAAGTATGGTCTGATTCAGATTTCAAGACGTTTACGCCATGAGAAATGCGTAAATATAACATAAAATATCATAAAAATACATAAATAAAAATGAGAAGCAAAATGAATTTTTTTAAATAAAATACTTACATAAATGCACATGTACTTAGATACCTATTTAACAAAACAATGAGCAAAATAGTAACCTCTTATACAGTTATTATGTCCGATTGGTGACATCGACCAGAGATCGATGTCTCTGGTCGATGTCACCCTGGGAGGTCGCTGTCCACCCTGGGAGGGTAATGGATGGCAATGCTGTAGCTAATGAAGTTCTAACTGAGGCTCGGCTATTTCTGTTACCCTCCTGCCATGATCAGAGCTTTAATAGCTCAGTAACACCTTATCCCTACACTATCCTCTATAGATAACGGGGAAGATGAAAAGTATTCTTGCTTCGCCCCTTTAAGTCAGTCCTTATAAGGATATATAATGTCCGATTGCGGAGATGGAAAGATTCAAGATGGCGGAAGATGAATTCCAGCATGATGGTTGTTGTTGTGAAGAATGTTTTTGATTTCAGTGGTGATTAGTGTGTTTTAGATTTTGTGAATCTTCTTTGATAGCGGAATACAAGGTAAGACTTTGATTTTTGATGCAATTTTCCGGTCCTCACCCGTTCTCTTCGTCATTATAAATATTTCTCAGAATTTCTGCTGGATTTCTACTTGCGCTCATACGCAATTCCCCAATCACAACCTACTAGATTTAACAACGAACAGAACAGATATATGGATAACTTTAATGATCTTCTAGAGCATCTAAACAAAGATTAAGCACTAAAACTATTCAAATTATTACTTAAAAAATTCGATACGGAATGGCCAGGTTTCCTAAACCTGTACACTCTACCAGATGAACCAGAAGATATCAAGGACGAAGTTGATGAGATCAACAACATGTCCATCTTCCTACCTGAGAACTACAGTCAGACAGACTTCACAGAAGAACACACAGATAAAAGACGCAGAACCGAGGATGATCATATGGAAAACGAAACTCCCTCACAAACAGTGCCGGAATAAAAAGGAAAAGGTCCCCCCGGTAATTCTCCGTGAAAAAGAAAAATGGACCACAGTTGCAAGAAACCTGAGTGAACATAACATTGACTACTCCTGGGCCAGAAACACCGACGAAGGAGTAAAAATTCAACCAACAACAGTCACAGACTACAGAGGGATAACAAAAATGATGGATAACAACAAACTACAGTACCACACCTTCGCATCTCCACACCTAAGCAGCGAAAGCAATCTCAAGGTTGTACTGCGAGGTGTCACTGAATGCATTACCGCCGAGGAGATCGCGGCAGACCTCACCCACCAGGGCCTAACACCAATCAAAGTCAGCCGGATGCTTAGATCCGATAAACGATCGATGCCATTAGTATTAGTTGAGATCCAGAACATGCAAAGACGAATTTACATTTACAACATAACTGCGGTCTGTGGACTTAAGATTACAAGAGAACCACTTAGGAAAAGGGCATCAGCAGGGCAATGCCATCGTTGCCAAAAGTTTGGCCATGCCCAAAGACTATGTAAAGCCGAGTTCAGATGCCTGAAGTGTGGTGAGAAACATCAAACCATTACATGCTCAAAACCAAGATC
The DNA here is from genome assembly GCF_054136105.1 of Typopeltis vanoorti. Taxonomy (NCBI): domain Eukaryota; kingdom Metazoa; phylum Arthropoda; class Arachnida; order Uropygi; family Thelyphonidae; genus Typopeltis; species Typopeltis vanoorti. The sequence continues at coordinate 61,296,960 of NC_143573.1, read as the reverse complement.
CACACCAGCCAAATGTGCCAACTGCGAAGGTCCCCACCCAGCAAACTACAAAGGTTGCAACCACCACCCCAGAAATCACGGAAATACAAGACTCGTCCAACCTCCCCCCCCCCAATCTGGACCACTCGAAGCATCTCAGCTGCACAGTCATCAAACCAACAAAACCCTATTCACAAAAGTCAGGAAAGTGTTCAACCTCCCACCAAGACCTATGCAGAAGCAGCCCGCCCAAAGGACACAATGCAGAGCAATAAAATAGGCTCCAACATCACAGCAATACTGACTGCCTCGCTAGCCACTATGCTGCAGGAATTCAGCAGAACAAGCCCAACTTCATCCTCCACAAAGAGATTCCTGCAAGGAACCCATTCCATACTGACAGCACTCAACAATGAATAAAACAAAAGTAAAACCCAACTCGCTTCTAATTGCAGCCTGGAATGCCAACGGCCTCACCAACAAGACACCAGAACTACAGGAATTCGCACAAAGACACAACCCGGACATAATGCTGATCAACGAGACCCACCTAAGACCTGCCAACAACCCAAAAGTGAGAGGATATACAACATACCGAATGGATAGACTCAGCACCAGAGGGGGAGGCACTGCCATCTACATCAAACCGTACCTCCACCACAATGCCATATCCAACCCACAGACTACCAACCTGGAGACTACAGGAATACAAGTCCACACAAACAATGCTGGAAGCCTCAAGATATATGCCGCCTACAACTCACCAAGCAACCCTCTACTGACAGCAGACCTGGATGCCGTCCTTGGCACCACAGACCCCACCATCACAGCAGGAGATTTGAATGCCAAACACACAGCATGGTTCAGCACCACCAACAACAGAAGTGGACGCATACTACACAACTACTCAACACTTAACTCAGTTGTGGTAGCAGGACCCACTAAGCACACTCATTACAGCCCTCATGGCAGATCAGATGTACTTGACATATCTATCCTTAAAAGCATCGGTTATCAATACCAGCAAGATACGATCAATGAACTATCATCTGACCACAACCCAATCCTGATCAAACTTGGCATGCAAGACCAACTGGTCCTCCCAGCACAGGATATCATATCAAGGACATATGATATCCTTCATATCATAGGATAGGCTAGCCAAAATCCTACCAGAATACATTCGCCCTGTACCCATCATCCACAAAAAAGAAGAAATAGATGAAGCAGTAAGCAATCTAACAAACCAAATCAAAAAAGCACTAGAAGCAGTCACCAAAACCACAACCAATCATCCAATCTGATGAGGTCCATGACGTTTTCTGGGAACACAAGAGCCCCACAGGACAAGAAAACATTGAACAACCAAGTCAGAAAAGCACTTCAAAACCACAGGAATCAGGATTGGGAAAATAAACTGTCATCACTCAACCCAGGAGATCACACAATATAGAAATTTTTCAAGATCCTCCGGACCAAACACAACCCTCTACCCCCCATGCAAACTGCACATGGAACGTCGCACACTGATAAAGAAAAAGCAGAAGCAATAGCAGAAAACCTAGAAAAACAATGCAGCCTATCATATGACAACATAAACATCGCCCACATATATAAAGTCCACTAGCAGGTCAAGTGTACCTTAAGACAGACCACAGACAAACCTGACAGCATCACCCCCACTACTCCAATGGAAATAGCCAACATCATAAAACATCTAAACAGCAAAAAAGCTCCAGGTCCAGATGGAATTACAAACAAAATCATCAAACTACTTCCAACCAGATGGAAGTAGTTTGATGGTTAACATAACAAATGCAATACTGAGGATACAACACTTCTCCACTGCATGGAAAACAGCCGACATCATACCAATAAAAAGGAGAGGAAACAATCCACAACTCACCCAAAGCTACCGTCCAATAAGCCTGCTTTCCAACCTAGGAAAGATTGCTGAAAAAAATCATCCTCTCAAGACTACAAGAAAAATCAGATCAATTAGGAATAATTCCAAACGAACAATTTGGCTTCCGCCGTGTACACAGCACAGTGCAACAAATACACCGACTAGTGGAGCATATCACTTAAGGATACAACTGGAACCTTCACACAACTGCAGTCTTTCTGGATATTGCCAAGGCCTTTGACAAGGTATTCTCTACATCAGGGATTACTCTACAAACTCATTCAGGCCAACATTCCAACAAACCTTACCTGTCTAATAAAATCATACCTCACTGACAGATCCATGCAGATAAAAATAAATGGCACCATCACAACTAGGCGCCAAATCCTGGCAGGAGTACCACAGGGATCCCTGTTGGCTCCTTTACTTTTCACAATCTACGTGGCTGACATTCCACAGAACCCGAGGACTACCATCACAGCCCTATATGCTGATGACACAGCTATAATGACAAGATCTCTCCGCCCACACCTGGCGATCAGTCGTCTCCAGGACACCATTACAAAGCTAGAGAAATGGTTCTCGGACTGGAGGATGCAAGTAAACCCCATCAAAAGCTCAACTATTCACCAGACGAAAAGCCTTCATCCAAGATGACATCCAACTCCTCGTAAAAAAGATACCATGGCAGACAGAAACCAAATACCTTGGAGTACAGCTAGACAAAAAAAGCTAAATTTCAACAGTCACATCAAGCTCATGGGCACAAAGACATTCAGAACCATAGCCCAACTCTATCCCCTGATCAACCGCAACAGCAAATTGGATACACGCAATATGCTGCTACTATATCAGATGGTAATACGACCAGTAATCACATATGCATCTCCAGCATGGAGTCACACATCCAAATATAACATCCTGAAACTGCAGAGGATACAAAACAAATGCCTGCGGATGATCTTGGACGCCCCATGGTTCGTCAGAAACACGCAGATCCACAGAGAAACCGGAACCCCAGACATCCACTCTCTCCTTCATGACCATGCTGAAAAGTTCTTCAGCAAGGCACACTCTCATCCCAACCCACTATTCAGACAAGCTTCCAGTTATAGTGAACATGACTATCACAAACATAAAAGACCCAAGGCAATTCTGCTCTCAGCAGAACAGAGCTAATTCCATAGTTCACAAAGTGCGAGCATAAGGCTCACAAACCCCCCCCCCTCCCCGATCAAGCTTCTCGACACAGACAAAGGGGAAAACAAAAAGCATTTTATGCTTCATCCAGCAAGCCAGTAACGTTGTTGTTGTTATGGCCGATTGCGGTCAAATCGACCGTGAGATGCGGTGATTAATACCCTTGGAGGGTAATGGAAGGCAATGTTGTAGCCAATGGAGTTCTAATTGAGGCTCGGCTATTGCTGTTACCCTCCTGTCATGATCAGAGCTTTATAGCTCAATAACACCTTATCCTTACACTGTCCTCTACAGATAACGGGGAAGATGAAAAGCATTCTTGCTTTTCATCTTCCCCGTTACATCATGTTTCATCTTCCACATCCTCCCTACCGGCCGATGTGGATGAAATAGTGACACCAAATTGCACTTCTTATCCATGTTATTCAATGGGTGTTAGAGCTTCGTATCCAGATTTAGCTGATAGACGTCGTGGCCGGTTGGGGGGGGGGTTAAGCTAGTCCTTATAAGGATAAGAATTGAATGCTATAAATGGAATTATTCAATGGTGTTTAAAAAGAATATCGAATGGGTTATACTAATTACAACACTATAAATATTTTTCACTCTAATTTGTGTCCAGCAATGGAATAATGTTATCAAAGGATATGCTGTGAGTGTAGTTTTTTTTTCGAATTCAGTATTGTTATTAATATTTTTATGATGGATATTAGTCTCTATAAGGAGACCACCAAATTTTTTTCTTATCTTTCTAGATAAGAAATACCTACACTGTCCAGCTATGAATAACGTTAATATTACTGTCAAGAGAGTAGCAGAAGGAGGCGAATCTCATATAAATTCGTCACCTCTAACTCGACTGTGACTCAGAATCTTATGCGACTGTGAGGTTCTTCTTCTGTTCACAGTACTGCTAATGGTAAAGAAGTTTTTTTCTTATGCAAAGGATATAGCGAGAAGCTCATCGAAAATCGTTGTCACGTAGAAATTGTATACATAAGAGTATAAATGGTATTTCATAATTCATTTATCCGCTTCTGTTTCATCTTATACGTAACAATAGTTTACTTGGATCACTCATAAATCACTTGTTTAATGCACGCTTGTGCTGTTCAGTTGGTATCGAAGATGCCATTTGGTTGCAAAGATGTGAATAAGCTTTACAAGTTTATATTTATTATCTGAAAGGTGAATTAGTGTCATAATGGAGGTGGCAGAGCTCTTCTTGGCAATAATATCAGGTGGTATGTAAAAATTATAACATCAAAACACGTAGTCAATTAATGTGCACATAAACACTTTCTGAGTTATATTTGCTTTATCTGATATAAAATTCAACAAAATGATTTATGTGGACCAACGTGAGTGAGTTTTTATTCAAAATTTATTCCTCCCTTTTTCGGGATTTTTCTCATATTTTTCTTGAATGAATTTCTCCATACAAGTTCATTTATCATTATAAAATCTTCTGTTGAACTCCATTTAACATTATGCATTTTTTATATAATTTATTCTTCCTCATGAAATGTCAATTCATTACGTTTATTGTGCATATAAATTATTTATTAAATATTTAACAATTTTTATAAGAAAAGCTTGACACACGTGCTACAAAGTTAATTTTTTGTTTATTCTTCATCATAAGCTGTTTGACGTTTTTACTTTTATCTCTCTTTGTCTGTCTAGAAAAATATGAAAATTGCTCCTTATGAGCTAACCTTTACCCAGCTTATGTTTCACAGGTCTTTTTAAATTAAACTCTAAAGAGAAATATAACACCACTACAAGCATCACCACTGCCACAGTACATGGTTACCGACGCTCTTATTGTTCTCTAGGGAGTAACAGGGATATTAAGTGCAGAGCGTAAAAAAGTTCTTAAGCATTGTCAAGAATTTTTTTTTATTGTTAGTAATTGCGCATAATATACAACAACTGCAGAATAACCGAAAGGCATTATTCAGAAGATGAATAGAATTATCATTGTTACAAGCCAAGATTATTGATCCGTTGTTATTAAGGCTAAACTATTGTTAAAAGCGGTAAATTATTGTCGTATTGTTGCGTTAATTAAGGAAAGTGAGTATATAATAATATTAACGTTGATTACGTATATAAAACATGCAAACACTGTAAATGTGTAAGGTTACGTTTTTCAAAACCTTTTATTATCACCTGGCTGGTTTTTCACAGAGATTATGTTATGGGATTTTAAACAAATATAAAAACAGCTTATAGTAGAATAAAAATTCGTATCAAAATAAATTATGAATTAAGATAAAAAAATTGTAGATTCCTTTAAAAGTATATTGCAACCATTATCTCGTTTTTATAGCTTTAATCATTTATGTTTAAACTCTTGTCGGGTTAATGTAAAATAATAATTTTATGTCTCTTATAATTTATCACATATTCCCTAGTATATTTAACGGGTTATTGGAGAAGGGGGTATTGTTACCTTCTTCTTAGACATCGCCGAAGTTCAGAAACGATAGATTTACGAAGGCATTTTATTATCTCCGTGTTTATGCTTTATTAGTTGTCAGAATACCAAACGTTTTACTAATAGGATGGTCAGGCTTGTGCAGATTTTCAGCATGACAAATCGTATCTGTGACACATTGTAGCCAAGCACGCATAATGTCCAAACCCTTTATTGCATCAATGTTCGATAAATTTGCCTGAACATTGACGTCAACAGGCGAAATCGATCGGTTTCTTCCCGAGCCCCTAAATTGAGTGGACGACATAAAACGAATCGTGACATCTACATGAGTCAGTCTACTGTCGTCACTATAAATAATTCCAAGCACGTAACAATAAGGAAAAAAAAATCAGTATGTAGCAAGAGGAAACATGGAACGGCAGTTATTATATAGTCAGAACAGAGGGGGGAGGGGTGCGCCCGCGTGGGGAGGGTGAATTATGTCCCCGACCTTTTCAGAACTTTTTACTTTGGATAGAAAGCTGAATGTTAATTATAAGGCTATTGCTTGTATTAAACTTGTCCATAAATTAGAAAGAGAGAGAGAGAGAGAGAGATGCGCTTTAGTGTGTCTAGATATACTACCAGTCTTCATTAATAATAATAATAATAATAAAAACTACTAAGTTTAATTCCTTGTTTTTCCTTTCTTATTGGCCCGTCTAGTTCGCCTGCTGGAAAAGCGGTTCCATTCTTTAAAACTAAGTTCTAATCCACGTTGAATGCCACCATTGACCTATGGAGATTCACGAATGAAAGTAGGTGGCAGATGATATTTTTCGTCCAGTGTGACACCACCGCTTTACTTTATAGAAGCCCAAAGAGGCTGGAAAAAAGTTCCATGTTTGCTTGCTCGAAAAGAATTTCAAAATAATGATAATATAAAAAGATTTTCACGAGTATATTAATATGAAATAATGAAGGACAAATTTCAAAGTGCACCATAGAATGATTATTATTTAAAATCAGATTAAAGGACCACACAGTCGCTGGAACGTTGACAGTTTAAAAGGCGATGAACTCGAAGTTTGAAAACCACTGTTTTTAAAATGTTTCTTATAGTTTACATTAATGCACATTAGAAAGAGGTTTTTTGCAATAAGAAGCAATTATTTCCTCACCAAATAACATCAATCCTGACCTTTGATAATCATCAGTAAATTTCAATATCTGATGCGACATTAGCCAAAAATGAATAGTTTTACTTATAAACAACGCCTACGCTTGAACATTGAACATATGCCTATAATCTGGTACTCTCAGTTTATCTGGTGTCTATTTTTAGCCGAACAGGAATCAACGGTTTACCATCAGTCGATTTATAATGACGTGTTGTAAAAAGGATCGAAATACTCATTAGGAATCGGAAGGATAGAAATAAACAATAATCTATTCTGCAGAACTGTGTTTACAACTCATCACTATCAATGTGTTTATTGAATCTCTACTATTTATTACGGACTAAGGGAAAACAACCGAAGCATCCGCCTACTCACTCCCATCCCACGCTACGTACGTATGTGAAGTCCTGTATTGAAAAGAAGAGAGGAATCTGGCATTGGGCTATTTATAATTCACTATAAATCAGTGAAGCTAGAAAAATGAAATTTAAAATCAAATTATAGCAGTAAGTAATGTTTAGTCTGGTGTTTTATGCCTATATATTTTGTTGATTTATTTCTCCATACTGGTAGTCTAAAACAATTCGTGATGTCAACAATATTTTACATTCACGTGAGAAAGCAGGTGTATATGCATTATCATCTTCATTGTTATCAAACAATTGAAATGTTTAAACAATTGTTGTCAATGTTAAAAACGATTAATATGTATTCTAATTTTAACGAATTGTTTTCAACATTTATATTCACATCAGAAAAAAAAAACGTTTACATGAAAATAATGTACAATTTATTATCATTTCCATTATTATCATCACTTCTAACTATACCGCGAATATAATACTGAATAATAAACTTGCCTCACTATTAATAGTGGGTGCATTTATATTAATAGAAACACAAACGAGTAATTTGAACTCGGCAACCTTTTGTCTGCAAAGCCATTGCCACTTGACTAATGATGGTCTTCAGTTGTAACAACAACACGAAGCGCGCGGGATATTTAGCTCTAAAGGTAGTAACCGACATCCTTTTCTCTCTCATTCTGACAACTGGGGGCATTCATAAAATAACGAAACAGTTTTCCTTACCCTCCCCGCGTTTCTTTCCACCTTCCACATATTCTGAAATCGATCGGGTGCGCAGAAGCTGCTCCCACGACCGTTTTACCGAAGCACAACCTTGAGTGAGAAAAGGACACACGATGAATCCGGGTATGTACGGTTTTGCGACAGCGTTCAAAGCAGAAACTGTGTGTGCACTGTTTTCGTTTTGTCAGCACTGACGTACTGAATTGTTTGACAACATTCGAGTCGCACTACGTCACATGCAAATAAACATCAAAACAGTGGTATATTCTGTTTCTTCCCTTTCTCTCATAGGTTTATGAGAGTCATCAGGCAGTTCGTTTAGGCTTACGACGACAGACAGCCTTTCAGCTGAAAGTTTTCGCCTCCACCAGCAAGAACTCGCCTTGTGTTTTGTGTATGTGTGCGTGTTCTCGTATAATGTAAGGGTTATTTCTAAACGCAGGTAAGATCTCGCATTGCTGCTGCTGCCCTTTTGGATCCCTCCCACGCAGTCCCCGTACCTCCGACCGTTAAACAATTTATTGACAATGATACTTTTCCACACGTGGATTCGCCAATACACTTGCCTCTGATTTTATAATACTCCGACATAACTGGCTGTTTACAAACAGCGATATCGTCGCCCGGCTACAACGTAGAACAGGCCCCGTTGTGGCATGGATAACCCTAATGTCCGCTTTGACGAAGACAACCTTTCCGAAGATGACATTACAGAGAATATTCGATTAAGACCTTATCTGGACTGGAACGTAAGCATTTGATGTTTCTTAATGTTGAATCAACCCCATCTTAGAAATAAAATTAATTTATTTGAATAATTAGTATTAAATTGAAGCCGAAAATATTCATATTTAAAAGTAGTGTATAAATGTAAAATAATGAATATATTTATGGCGTTATTTCTAAGCATTAACGGAAGCTGGAGACAAAACTGTAAGGGTTTAATTTTGTCTGTCAATGCATCTTAATACATAATTCTAGCATTACCATACTTTCATTTTTTTTCTCTTCTCCTGGTATTTATTAATTTTTTTATACTTCTCTATTTCTCATATCGATTTTCAATCTTTAATTCATTTCAAATTTTTCTTTCTAACTTTCTGGAATTTTTTTTACTATTTTTTCGTGTCCACTTTCTGTATATCAGCATCATCTATTGCAATTGTTTTCTTATTGTTCGCCTTAGGGATTTATAATCCTCTCTCTCTCTCTTTCTCTCTCTCTCGCTCTCACACACACACACACACACACACACACACGCGCGCGCGCGCGCGCAGACTACACATCGTCATCCCCATTTTCTTTCATGAATTACATAAACTGTAAATATCTACAATACTGTCAATCATAGCTATACCTTTTTAAATTATTTTTCCCAAATATTAATTCATTATATTTCAGACTTTAATTGATTTCTGTAATCTTTTAATATCTCATGAAAAATGCATTTTATTTCAATTGTATAATGACTTCCAAGGAGCAGAAAAATTTCACGATTTCTTCACATAAGATATGTTGTGGTTTGAACTTTTGACATATATTGTAAAAGTAGCCAAAGGCTACTACCTCTTATTACATTTAGATAATTGTAGTCATAAAAATATCATGAAAACAATCTACTGGTTTTCGATATTCTTCACTGCATTAATCGAAGGTTAAGCTTTTCCCTACATCACGATGTGGTGTTGCGATTCTAGAGATTGTTTTTGTATTTTTGGCAGTCTGTTATTTCACTAACATAATTGAACATGCACACCACTTCTCAAGTGTTTTGTCTTCCCAAGTATTATTTCAGATAGCTCTGTGGTTCTTTTTATTTTCTTGTGTCGTTAATTACTACTTATTATTTTCTTTAATGTCCTTCTTAGCTCTCTGCAAAACATCTCTGTTACGTTTGTTCTCATCCATTTGTTGTATCTGTTTGATTTATTTCTCATTAGGATTTCAAGTACTTCTTTCTTGCTATTTTCCCCATCTTTTCAGCTAAACCTTCTGAAGTTATCGATATTATTATCCTGTTTAATGTGCTATCAAACTGTTATTCAGTTATTACTATATATTATTATTGTAGCGTTGATTTGTTCATTTCAATCATAATTACTTTATTAAGATCCTGTTGTCAGCAAGCTTTAAAACATATTTCTTTAAAATATATTTTTTTATTCAGCATTGTTAATCACTCACTGTGAAAGAGAGTGATTAACAATGTATCCTATGTATCCTATATATATATATTCCGCTTTTCAGCTTTGAAGTGTTCCCCCCATCCTGTTTTATGGAATTTCTTTCGTATACCATCTTATAAGACTTTCTTCAAAGTCCTCCCCCGCTGTGAAAAGCCTATAAAACATCTAGCGTGTCTTTCATATCTTATAATAGAGTAGGAAGAGAACTTCAAAGATGGAGTTTGACAGCATGATAGCACCTCTTCGCGGTGTCACTGTTCCACTCGCTGTGTGCGTTAATTTACCAATAGATATTCTACTTTCTATCCCAACTCTCTTTCCATATAAAAAGAAACTGTTTCTGAAAAGCAAGATGAATGGAGGAGCTATTTTTGACTGCTGGAGGGAGAGAATGTCAGCTGAATTTTCTGAAGAAATAAGAAATTCTAAAAATGAGTAAAAATTCTAAAATAACAAAACATCCTGAAAATCAGAAGATACACAGAAATGTTTGTACAAGATTGTTTGTATAATGCAAATAATCCATAATAGATTGATTGTTTGAACTCTTAAAATAACATAACTTATGCCTAAACGGGAAAAATGTTTAATCTTTCAGGGATGAATGATTGGATACATACGATTGTTGTTATTCATAAACATTGTGACGTGAATGCCAATAATCATAATGCGATGTCTGGCATCATGTATATTGTGAGTATATCTTGTTTATTGACGAATACCTCGGATTCTACGCGGTAGGCTTATTGACAATTTATTAATAACTACCTCACCAGAATATGACGTCATCGGTTGATAATATACTGCAAACAATTCATCTTATCTACAATTAGTTGTAAACTCGCATGGTGTTTGTTAAAACATTTTTTTCCAATTAATAAAACACTGCGCAAATATAACTTCCATTTCTTCTTTAATTACGTAATAAATGGGTTCATCTATTTATGATCATATAAAGATATCAATTTAGGTTATCCGAAGTCAATATAAGACAATTTACTCCTTTATTCAGCTGTGTTAAGTGATATTATTAACATGTATTCAGCTAGTTTTTCCATCATTCTCAATTGATTTCACATTATTCTTCCGAGAGAACATCAACTAAAAGTTGCTAACGCTCTTTATTTTAAGTGGGTTTATGACGTCAGTGGAAAACAAAGTCCATTCAATCTACAAACAGAAAAAGTGCTTCGTAAGTAAATGCCGAAAACTTATGTATAAAAATATCGGCTAATAAAAATAGCCTTTGAGAGAAAATATTTTGACGGTAATCTTCAGAACAATTTTTCATGTTTTGGATAAATGGCTGTTCCTGTCGAAAATAGTTTTATTTTTTAAAGATTATCTTCAATACTCTTCTAGCTTACGTTTTAGATTTTTTAAACTTTATTTTTTTTCCACGTCGTCAAGTTTAAGCCAGCTTTCTTTTACTTAGTAAAAGTAAAATAAACTCTTTACTTGTTGTAAAAAAAGTAAAAGATTACTTTTATTTTGTTCCGTGCAGTGATTTATTTTCATCATATTCGTAAATTTTTATTTATATTTATTATCTATTCTTCTTTATGATTATTTGAAAATTTAGTAATTTCCAATTCAAAATCAAGATTCTAGAGAAAAATTGAAAAATAATTCCGGAAGGTAAAATGATTAAATATGTGCAGAATAATACTTGCAGTGTCATATAAAAAATATTGACTGCTAAGTTGATGTTTTATTAAAGTGTATTTAAGATTAAGATAAATTTGTAAGGAGGCTGTAAAAAGGACTCCTTAACTTCGAAAGGAAAAAAAAAACTTATGCAATTTAACGGATACAGGGTGGTAGAGAAGTAATTAGGTACTTACTTGTGTGTACAATAATCACTATAATGTGATTATTTTATCTCTTATTTTTACATATTGATTTTCTGCTTGATGCTTGATAACTAAGTGTTTAAATATTATGTTGCGTACATTGCATATGTATGCACAGAACACAATATTTCTGCTTCAATGTGGATTCTCTGACCGCCTTATTGTTTCTAGGTTGCCGTGTAGTGTGTATTAGACATATTGTGATATAGCTGTAAAGCAATAGTGACAATTGTTGTTGTTGTTATGTTCCATCGAGTGTTTTCGATTCCTGGTGATTCTATGAATATACATTCTTCATTCAGACCGTCCCTGGCCATATCTTTCAAAATTTCCAAGCACATTCCAGTTGCTTCTTTAACTCCATCACCCATCTAATTCTTGGTCTTCTTCTTCTCCTGCTTAAGTCAACTTTAGCAAGCATCATCTTCTCCAGACTGTTATTTGCTAGCATAATATGTCCGAAGTATGACAATTTTTGCTTGATGATCATAGCTTCGAGGGAGCAATCTGGCTTTATTCTGTCTATCACTGATTTATTGGTTTGCTTTGCAGTCCATGGTATTCTTAGTATGTGTCTCCAAACCCATAATTCAAATGCATCTATCTTCCTTCTTTCACTCTTTCTCAGGGTCCAACTTTCGCATCCATACAGTACCAAAGGGAATACCATTGCTTTCACGATTCTGATATTTGTTGCGAGGCTAATATCTTTATCTTTAAAGATCTTGCTTAAATTTGTCATTGCTTTCTTTCCGATTAATAATCTTCTTCTAACTTCTTCAGTACAATAACCATCTTTATCAATTCGGGATCGTAGGAGCACAAAATTGTTAACTGCTTCCATTTTCTCCCCATCTACTTCAAAATCATTTTAAGTTCACATGTTGCCATAACTTTTGTCTTTTTTGAGGTTAAGTTTAAAGCCATCTTTAGCATTTCTTTAACTTTCATAATAAGTTCCTGCAAATCTTCTTTTGCATTCTGCTAGCAAGGTGGTATCATCTGCATACCTCAAATTATTAATATTTCTTCCACCAATTTTAATTCCTATATTGCAAATATATGCGCAGAACACAGTATTTCTGCTTTAATGTGGATTCTATGACCGCGACAATGATGAACATGGTGAAAATACTATTAATAATAAATTTACTGTCTTACTTAAATACAATAAAAATCGATATGCGAAGGAACATAATGGAAGGAAGTTTAAAATGGATTATAACGAAATGTAAATACCAAGGTAGAAAAAGAAAAATTAAATCCCTGCATTTTATTAAGGTACAATAATACTAGAGAGAGACAGAGAGAGAAATTCACATTTTCAAAATGTTAATTACAAAGAAATCTAATTAGCAAGATGCTTAATGATAACAATATGAGAACTTTTAAAAAAGTGGAACAGAGAGAGGATCTTCAAAAAAAAATTTTAAGTATAAAACCTGACGGGAGTAAGCTAGAGATGTAGTATGTAAGATACCTTTTAGATAGCCAAGCACATAAATATAATGTGGTGTGCAATATCTATACTCAGTGTACAATCATTATACAATAACAAATTGGAGATGCTTTTCTCCCTAAAATTTGAGTTTTTCATTCTGCAGATTGCCCAGAAAATTAATAAAAATGATGCCCTGACTTTAGTCACTTCTGGTGTAATATTAGCCAATCAAAGCTAGTTCTGTGGAAGAACTGAATACAATTACGGATAAATAGAAAATGCTAATCTAACAGAATACATTGAGTTAGTTTTTTTTATAAGATTGCAGTGTTTTTTTTACAAGCCAATGCTTAATTTTATTAAGAAATTTTAAACATGCAAATATCGTTTACAAATTACAGCGTAAACAGTTACATATGATCATAACAATGTTTGGAAGTCATGCATTAAATAATTAAGCCGACTCTTCTTGTTTTTATTGGTTGTTTAATGAACATAATAATAAAGAAAAAATTTATGTAAATATTTTGTGATAATTGTTTGTAATTTTTAAAATGTTTTAATGTCATGTAATCACACTGTAATTTGAAGTCATTTTCTATTTTTTGATTTAGAATAACTTTTTTTTTCTCATAAATGGGTTAACTTCACGAGTAAAAGGAATATAACGCTACCCCCCCCACACACACACATTCCGATTATTTTCCGTAAGTATTAGGTTTATTATTTCTGGGAAAAATCCCAGAATAAGTATTCGTTTTAAAATCCCTTAAGTATTAGTTTTCCTTATTTTACTAAATCACAGTAACTAACAATCTCTGGCATAAAACTCTTCATCTGAAGATAAGATGTGTTTAAACTTGTGATGGAAGACACCTTTCTCATCTTATGATACAAAGAAATTACTTCGTATTTCTCAAAACGAAGTTAAAATATCCTTTGGAAATATAAATGGAATTATCACGATGAACTTTGACAGAGAATATTTATTTTACAAGGAATACGAAATTTGATTCTGTAAAACATATTTTAATCTAAACTATTGTATTCAATGACCTTCAGTAGGATATTCTTGTGACGTTTATAAATAATCAGCATCCCTGAACAAGTTTAAAATATTTTTAAAATGGATTTTTCAAAAATCCTTTCAGCAGTGCTGTAATATTGCTTCTCGTCAATATTCTTTTTGATGAATTTTTAATCTACAAGAGCATGAAACAAAACAGCCGTTTCAGTAAATTGCTGAAATTCTAAAAGAAACTGCAGTTTGCTTTGAAAGAGAAAAAAAACTTTGGGGAAAAACTATAAAACTGTAGTTTGATTCCAACCTGTGATTTTATTAGTGCTGAAGAAGACGAACTCGCCGATGCATAAATTCACTAGTCATCTTTTATTATTTTGAGGAACTAGCATTGATTCTTAGATCTGAAAAGAAAAAAAAAATATATATATAGTCAAATTCTTTCTATTTTTTTTTTTTTAAAAATTCCGAGTGAAATTTCATTTTTACACTTCAAGTTAGCGCAATTTGAAGGGAAGAAATATTATAAATGACAGATATTTTTGTTTTAAAAAACCATATAGTCCTCATGATAATAAGCAAAATCGTTTTTTACAGACAGAAATAAAGTTGGATTATTAATTAAAATCAACTGCAGAAATGATGCAGGTAGGATGGAACGTTTCAAACCAATAAGCTTCCAGCCTGTACGATCCTTCTAGCTCTGGGACTTTTCGAGAAATTCAAATGAAGATATCTGGAGTTCTGGTTATCGAAAATTTCACAGAAATCCTATTTCCGAATGCGTTCATGTACATGTTGCACGTGTGCACACTTTTAACTCGGGTTAGTGAACAAAGATTGTCGGGCAGAGCTCGTGGCATTTTTCTAAGATACTAGCTTTAAGGAAGGTTTGGATCATTTGATAGTCATTTTTATAAACATTCAACCATAGGCTGCTCACCGCTTTCATTCTTCACGAGGTAACCCTATTAAAATATTATCCAACAGTTTCAGTTATCAAGAAACAGAGAGAGAGAGAGAGAGAGAGAGAGAGAGAGAGAGAGAGAGAGAGAGAGAGAGAGATTACTAATTGGAGCTACTCTAACCTTTGAAGTCATTGAAAGTTGACGTTGGAACAATCATCTTCTAACTATCAAATTAATTTATATAAAAACTGATAATTTCATCGTACCAAGTAAGTTTTTTTTTTTCCTTTTTAAATTCGAATTCTGAACATAATATTCACTACCAACTTGAAACAAAGGATGAACAATTTATTTTGCTCTTTTCCAAGTTTTCTTAAAAATGATCCAATGCATAAACCATAACACAATTCCCAATTTGTAGGCCCTCAGAATTGAAACCATTAATGAGTTTTGGAAAACGCCGTTGATAAAAACGAAGGAAAAATTCTTCAGTAAAATCAAACCGTTAACATGATAGTATGTTGTTAGTTTTCCTTGACAAAGAACAGTAAAACCGTTTTACTAAAGGTATATAGCAAGCTCAGTGAGAAGAGAAACATATTTAAAAAAAAATATCATAATGGACTACATCAATTATTTTTTTTTCCTAAAAGAAGCGAAGTTAAACTAGTTGCACGTAAAAGGCAATGCATATGTGCGTCCGAGATAGCTCAATGCATTTCTAACAGTAAATGCATTCTATGATTAAAATTTTGTAGGTAACATGGGAAATGGATTTCAGGATGTTACCTGTGAATGCATTCCCAATTGTCCAATTGTGTTGCTATGGCAGTGCTGCGGAATCCGGCACAAAGAATCAGTTTGGATGTTTTATTCTAAGCTCAAGTAAATAGTATGCATTGCACCTCAATTACATCCATGAATACAGAATGAATATATGAAGTAACGTTTTACGGAAAACTTGAACAGGAAAATATTGCCTGAGAGAGGTGGTCAGTAATAGAACTTAAGAAGAATAAAAATGAATAGGCCATACTGCATTTTCCTTCAACTTTTCGAGAGAATTTTCGTTACCTTTTGCTATTTCTATTCCATTTCTTTGTTTTTACATGGACTTATATGGATAAAACAATAATACTGTATTAAGTAATTTAGTATGAATTGCATTTTTTTGTCAATTAGATTTAAATGAATTCAAGAAAGAATCTTATAGCAAAAATGTTTGCCGTTTCTATTAATATATTTCTTTTTATTTCTCTTTCATTTTATGCTTAAAGGGTTTTGCAGATGACTACGGTATGGGGATATAAACCTGTGATTTTTAATATTTATATCTATATTCAAACTCTTTTTTTCGACCGTCAGAGTTCGGCTCGTGTAAATTACATAATCACGGAATCTTGATGAGAATTCAGTTATTTATATTTGAGAATTTACCTCGCCAACAAGTCCATCCACCTTTTATATGCAAACAAGGGGGTACATGTTAGATTTTCCCCGTTTCAAAAAATAGAATAACAAAGAACATCTCATGAATATATACTTCAATTTTATGTTACATGCTGAAGAATTAAGCGTGGGTTTTGTTTTAAAATTGAGTTTGTTCTATAAGGAAGGATGCACGATTTTCAAATTTTGATGTAAGATAGGAGTATCAATTATGAGATCTGAATTATCAATAAATATGTAAATATAGTGAAAGAATTTGACACTGATAAGATATTTTAGAATAACCATTAGGTTTCAGGCCATTTCGTCCAATGCAAATCTCGTCCAATCCCTACTCGTCTATTATTCTTGTTGTCCAATAGGACATTTCGTCCAATCTTATTCGTCCAATCCTATTTGTCCAATTCTTCATATTAGTCCAAGGAGTTATAAGTAACTTGTGATCATTAATAATAGTCAGTTGATACAAAAGAGAAGGACGCAAGACAGTATGCATTGTCCACCCTCACACGTTAGGTTAGGTTAGGTTAGTAAGTTGATACATTGGTTAGTCAGTTGACACAGCTGGCAATAATAATCAGTTCACACAAAAGAGAAGGGCGCAAGATGCATGGTCCACCGTCACACGTTAGGTTAGTCAGTTGACACATTGGTTGGTCAGGTTAGTCAGTTGGCATAGTAGTAGGTTAGTCAGTTGGCATAGTAGTAGGTTAGTCAGTTGGCATAGTAGTATTTTAGTCAGTTGACACATGTGACAATAATAGTCAGTTGACATCGATGGGACGAATTGAGATTGGACGAAATGTCCGACCGGACGAGTGTTCCGTTGGACAAACTTATAAAAGGACAAAAAATCTTGGACCATCCGCCTTCAAATCAGCCATCATGATTACTTGCACTATTTTAGTCTTTTTGATACCGGGTTAAATAATTACTCTTAAGAGTATACGAGTTGCTTGCACTTTTTAAAGTGCAAGCAACTATATACTGTTAATTTTTTGATCTGTGATATTATTTATTTAATAACTTTATTTTACAAAATTTTAGTGTTTTCAATGGAGAAAAAAAATCTTTTTTCCGATATTTTTCAGAAGAATATTTTCTTATCAAAAAGGAGTAAATAATCTGAAAATATATACAATAAATATGCAAGTTGCATTCCCAATTAGAACTTGTAAATATTAGTAAATTAACAAAGTAGGTACAACTAAATGTTTAAAATATGATATAACTGAAAAGAATTATTGATTTACCATCCAAAATGTTTCATGAATATATCCATTTTTTTTTAACTATAATGAATTCGGACAGGTCGTTGCTAGCTCAACGACCCTTTTCGAATGTTTTCATAGTATCGTAAGAATAATAGACGCCACCTTATATTTATCTGTTATCAATACATTTTAAGATCCCATTAATGGAGAGTCCTGTTTCAAATTTAGTAATTTCACTCAGGTAAGCAGAACCCTTTGATACCAGCAACATTGCCAGGTAGAGCAAGAATAACTGAAGATATCAGTTTCTTCATCTTCCTTTAGTAATTTTGTCAATATCCTTATAGTATGTCTTTTTTGTAAACGTATTCTGTATAAAGAACCAAAACCATCTTAATAGAGAAAACATAAATATTCTAGTGATTTGTATATGTTTTTAAAGTTTCTACAGAATAATTAATTGTTTTTATATTTGAAATAAAAATGTTAATTACTGTTAATTCGTATGATTTAAAAATGTAAAAATTAATTCACACAAGGTGTATATTTTCTTTCAAGTGAGTTAGTGTAAGAAATAAATATTCTTACACTAACTCTTCTATTTAATACGATATGTACTGTTTTTTACCATGCCACGGGAACAAATCTTAGTTTTGTTCCTGTGACATGGTTATAAATATAGCAAGCTGTGATCTATAATTATCAGAACAGGCCTTTCAAAAGTATCAATAGCTTTCTAAAGCATAGTTGTAAAGTGTAGTTTTTCAAGAAAGGTTTCTTGCCCTTATTCTATCATGTTATAGCTTTAGAAGGAAGTGATTGATTACTACAAAACTAACAAATTAAAAGAACCTGTCAAGCTTTATTGCCGATCACTATGAAGTAATGGAGAAACGTGTTTCTCAATTTAACACCATCTAAACGCAGGCTATACATTCCTTATGTGGGTGGAATATCGCAAACATCATTTATCATTGTCGTTTCTATGGAGGGAGAGTGAGAGGCCAGTGCTACCCTAGTGTGCCTGGATGCAGTTCTCTCTATGAATGATGAATATTTAGTAGTGAATGATGAATATCCTAGGGCATGCTATTGAATCAAGCCCTATGTGCTGTTGTTATCTTTTTTCTTCTTTAGATAACTTTTCTTGGCAATGGGCCATTGAATACACTTTGAGACCAGTTCGTATTTCCGAGTATATTTTCTTCATTCTATTAGAAATTGTTAGATGGTAGATATGTATCATATAAAGCAATACTTCGTCTGCTTGAATCTGATAATTATTTGATTCTTTTAATAGAGTCCAAGCACAGACTTCAGCACTTTGTTAATTTGAGTCCACAGAACACCATACATTCAATATGTATACAGTGTTTGTCTCCAGATTAGGAGACTCCCAGATAATCTTAATCTTAGTTCATCTACGCAACAATTTGAAGGTGTTCAATCTTTCTTGGATGGATACTCACTAAAATGCGTACTTTCATCCAGTAGTATTAAAAACAATCTGATTTAAGTCTCTTCTGGATCAGACATCATCTCTGAGAAGTGACAGCTGTCTGTGATCAGCATATTTCGTATTATATAAGTTTTTTTTCTTCGTATATAAATGTCGTTTTTAGGTAAAAAGACAAAATACTTAGTAAAAGGAATAAACCCCATCCCCATCTTCTCTGTGCAGTAAAGCAAAATGATGTGCCCAAACATCTTCAGACATCAAGTTCATCTACAGAATTCTACGTAACATTAAGATTGTCGTGTTTTTTCGTAGTGAAAACGGTCTAAACTAAATATAAATGGATTAATAAATTTCTGAGTGACGCCATCAACCTTTTGTGCTTCTCCAATGACCATAGTAAGTGAGTAAACTAATGAAAAAAATGTGGATATATTCTTCATGTGTGGATTCTCTACAGGATGTCTCTGACATGTATTACCATTTACTAGAAAGATGGCATCCTCATCAGCTGTAATTTGGGAGTCATGATTTATTTTTTTCTCTCTTATTTTATTTTTTTATTCAATATTCTAAAGAAGCTTTTCTAATATATCATTTGTTTCATTAAAGTTGCGCGAAATAATCAGTCCATAATTATACACTTTTAGCCTTCAATTTATTCCGGATGCCTGCTTACGCTTGTTTCTTTCTCAATCTTTAAAAATCCAATCAGCGTAGCTAGAACGAACTTCCTCTCCACAACAACCAGCACGAAGGAAGTTTTTTATATATACAATAATTAGGTAATGCTGTGTGCACAGACTGTGTTGTTAATTTAATAAACAAGCACTGTGCAATCTACCCCGATTCATCTGTTTATTTAAATTATGTCAAAGAAATGAACTGAAATGCTAATGTTTTTTGACTAGGAATAATTATCAGGAAGTTACATCTGACAACACATTTTAGTCTTAAAGATATTGTATTACTAATAACTAGTGTCATATTATACACAACGCAGTTGTCTAATCGTTCGTAATACTGTTCTAGGAGAGCCTTTGTAGTCTTGAGGACAAAGTGACATGCCCTTCACTTTGAAATACTTGAATTGCAATGCAGTCTAGGTGTCATGAAACGTGTATGACACGGGTTTTCGCCTCTGTTGCAAAACAGATAATCAACCAAGGTACTGATCACATATAGTTGCTTTTTGTCGTAGCTTCAAACATTATCAATTGCCAGTTTAGGCATTTTTGCTTGGAATGAAGATCTTACTTTCATCACTAGCACTTCCGAACAATTCCAAAAATGGAGTAGGCTATTCTGATAAGGCTCTCCCACTGACACGAATATAAATAAATAAATAAATAAATATATATATATATATATATATATATATATATATATATATATATATATATATATATATATATATATATATATATATATATATATATATATATATATATATAGAATGAGTTAGCTGCTCTCATACTGCTATGACAGAGTTTTTTTCACCTTCGGAAACTCCTATTCTTTTTCCAGTAAAACAGGTACCGGACAGAAGAACATTCACATATCATTCACTGAATTAGAACTTCGTAAAAATCAGTGGTTTCCGTATAGGCCTGCCAATACCGATCTTCTTCAGTTCTCTGCGCATAGTTCGGTGAGATGGTCGGGAACAGCCTTCATTACATGCTTCGGTCAGTTGTTGTATACAGGAAGTTATGTTTGTCCGCACAAGCCTTTCTCAGACGTCAGCGATCTAGGACCACAGTTACGCGTCTTAGACAAGCAATGTGGGTTATTTTCCCACTGATTAAACACCCGGAATATTTTATCATTTTAGAAACTATTGTGCTCTGCTGTTTTCAAGTTCGTGTCTCCAGCCAGACGTGCACCCACAATGTGCCCTTTATCGAACTCTAAAAGATCCTTTACTTTTCTCATTGTGATCAACGCTATTGACTATTACTCACCAGAAACATTCTTAAATAGGTGCCTAAAACAAGTGGTGATGCACGTGATCAAGTATGTTGCATATACGCTTTTACATATATATGCATAAAGGTTTCTAATTCTGTGGCCAGAGTATGTGGCCACAGAATTTTATTAATTATTTAAATTAATTAAGATACTTAAACACATTTTTATAAACAGCCTTGAATAATATGATATTCATGATTTATCTTGATATTAGGCAACAAAGAGAGAGATAAAAACGGATACAATTTTTGTATCCGTTTTTTTCTCTTTATATACGTGATTATATATGCCTAAATTTTATGTTTTCCGATTTGAGAAAAGTAATTATGAAAAAAAAAAAGATTTCAATATGAGGAACAACAAAATGAAAATTTTTGTTTTGTCTTGAAACGATGGAGGTGGCCCTCATTAATTTCTTCGTGCTGAATTCGAATATGAGCTTAAAGCTGTCCTACAGATTTTCAAGGAGTGCACATTTCCGGTTAATCCTATATGCCATACTTGCTATGGTTGTAGTGTTCTTTTGTCTGTTTTGCAAGATGACAGAAATAACAATCATTTGCTTTCCAGTACTGCTGTAATGGCAATGCATTTGTACCTTTTTAAATCCACTTGAATACCGTGCATATCTGCCGCAGCATATCTGAGAACTTCAGGTGCTGTCTCTCGGTTTGTTCTTTTACATCAAAAATACAACTCATGTGTTTTTATTAGAGACGTCAAAGCATGAAGATTTTAATATAAATTCCCCACTCACTTGAGGAAATGAGTCTGCATTGTCGGATGGCTATCTAGTAGTCAAACAGCCTGCTGTTTGTGCAACACTAAATACACCTACACCAAAATGCACTCCATATTTAAATAGCAGGTCATTTAAATGGTACAACATAGGTTAAGAGAAAGAAGATGCCAAATAGCAGGGTAAAAAAAATCAGATTGGAAAGGTCAGAGTGAGAACTATACATCTGTACATTTTGTCCTCATCATTTCCGTTAATGCAATCACATTGTGAACGAAGCTATCACTCTTGTCCAATGATAGACCACAATGATCAAGGCACATTCAGGTGTGACATAATGTGATCTCATAATCCTTGCACACTTGGATGCCTTGAAGAGTGCTAAACTGATTCACAGTAACGCAAATTACTCTGAATCTATCACTTAAGTTTGCCTTTAGACAAATGCAACTGTTTTAACACTCGAGTTTATCTAAAGGCAAATTTCAGTACTATACAATTTTATAATAAACCTAGTTTTATAAATAAGAGTTTTGTTAAAACAAAAAATATCTTCAAATCAGTTTCATTTATTAAATATTAATTTTTAAAGAAACAAGAACAGCATTAATGTGTTGTAACCAATATACTATTATAAAGTATTGATTCACTGTTTGAAACATATACTGTTATATAAGAATCTATCTTAAATTATGCATAGCGATTTTTTGTGATGGTTTTGTTTAAATTTTCCTCTCTGTTCACCTCATTCTCTTCACCCTCGATGGACTTGACATATTTATGATAACACGATTCCCAAGGTACATTTCTTAAAGGAATGTATTTAAATTTAAAGCAAAGAATTCGTGGATACATAGATGGGTAAGTTACGTAACTAGGCAGTTCTGTGCTTTAAATTTAAATACATGCCTTTAAGAAATGTGCAATAGACAGTGATCTAATAGATGGCGCCACTATGCATCTCTTCAAGAGTCAGTTGAGTGTGCCTCAAAATTAAATTTTTTAATTATAATTTACTAGTTTGGTTTGGTTGTATTTGCATTTACAACAAATGACGTCGTTAACATAATAGTGTGCACACGTGATCCTCACAAAATATTTGTCAATACAAACAGAATGAAATTTTTCTTTTGGAACTGTGCTATGTTTGATTTAGGGAAATGATTTTGAAACTGTCTTATATTAAAAATGTCAAGAATCTTCTCTAGATTTTTCCCTCTTTGTATTTGTTGAAACATTTTATTTTTTCCATGTTCGTGTTTTGTGTCTTTACTTGTTAATTGGGATCACTGCAGAAGCAACTAAGGCTATGAGTCCAGTATGATGTCGCGTCCAATACGAGTTTCGAACCCAGCTTTCATACTAAAAGGCATCGTCGATAATGAATGAACAAATGAAAGTTATTTTTAACACCCCTCATTTTAGTTAACCGTCGATTATTAGTCTTAAAATTCCTCAAATAAAAGTAGTACTTGTGCTCAATAAATCAATTATTTATTCTCGGTTTATTTCACATTAGGAAGTTTGATAAGTACGCAGTCCACATAAATGTCTCCCGCTGTCTGGACCAGCAGCTTTCCCACAGTTTGAGAACCATTGAGTGCGAGACAGAGGTAAATATAGTGTAATATACAAACATCATCTCAGTGAAATATAGACACTCCGAATTCTGTGCGATAATACGTGTTCAGAGAAAGCAGTTTTAGCTCGACTAAACGAGAGGATAGCATCACAGTTCTCCGACTAATAGATTTCTGGTTTAAATCCTACTATGATATGAATGTTTGTGAATGTCTCAGTTGGAAGAGGATTTTCATTATCTGACGTGAGACCTCCATACTGGTTATTTAAAGAATATTTAAGTACCATGTTTGATCTCTCTAATAGAGTTTCTGAATCTGCCAACACTTCGGCCATTCACGGTACTAAAGTACAATTGCTTTATAATCTTTTTAATGGATGGAATGCATATAAATAGTCGTCTTTTTTCTTATTTTCTCATAATTTGTGCTCTTAATAAAAGCTCTTTTACCGTTCTATATATGTGTGTGTGTGTGTTTAATTACCAACATTCGTAAAGAAAAATATTTAAAACCAATTAATTTCAGAATTATATGTTGGATCACGTATTAATTCACATGCTCTGTCATTCTTTAAGTTCTGCTTCATTTAGTTCTACATTTCAGTATAATCCATCTAACATACGTCTGCCAGTGTATGAAGCTTACATTCCTGCTTCTTGGCCAACAGGTGGGAATATTAACAGTGTGGGCATCCGCAAAAAAGTATCTTTATTCAACTAATAGGTTTGAGTATTGATTAACCTTTTGGTATACCGAACTGCAAACATTTTAGCGGATTTCTCTCCATCTGAATTTGTCCTTGAACTTTTGTTTCAAATGAATTCAGTCTGTCAGTAAAGTTTAAACGTATGAGTGATACACATGCATCAAGGTAAATCGGATTGCTCTGATTTGTTATGATTGAAGTCACGGATATGTCAATTCAGCTTTACACAGATGTTGACAAGGCGTTTAAAAGTTAGAATTTAGTATTATTGATTGTTATTACAACTAAACGCAGATGTACTAACTTTAAACATTTCCTCTTACAAATAACCACTTCCAGTGATATTTTCAAGTGATCTCTTCAACATTGTTTCCATAGCAATACCACAATGTATCTTCTACCAATAATGTGTATTGACTCGTTCACAAATTTATATGCAAAGACGTTCTGAATCACGTTCATTATTTGACAACAACATTCATGACATGGTCTTTAAAATTCTGTTGATGATGATTAGTTTCCTTTGATCCATACGGATGGTAGGGGAAGCTATGCTACCATACAAGGAAAGTGACTATGAGCAAGGTGGTTTCCCGTTGCCTTGCCGTACTGTATCCTATGGCTGTATCCTGTGTGCTCACGGGTCCGGTTTGCCTGTTTGTGGGATGAAATCCCCAGGATAGACTGGGGAAAAAAACCATGCTATCCACGCCCAAGAACGGCCAACTTGGCTATAACTGAGGAAGATCCTTCAGCTCCTCACGTCTTCGACGGGAATCTAACCTAGGACACTCCTTCCCCAGGCATATGGTTGCGAAGCGCACAGCCACTAGGCTAACTGCGCGGACAAAATTCTGTTACAGCATCAAAAAAAAAAAAGATGAATTTTTACGGAAGAAATGTATAAAACCCTTTTGTTATTCAGAAGTGGAAATACTATCTTGATATCAAATATGGTGAAATCTGTCTTGAGCAACTTGGATGAAACCAACAGCTATTTTTATATTATGTATTCTTTTACTCTATGTAAGAGTAAAACATTCAGAAAGTTAACCCTCTTATGATACCCTTCCCCCTCCCCCCCTATAAACGTACCTTGAAATACACCCCAATTCCGCGGCCTATATTCTTGGTATATTTTTAACCATTGTCGATAGCTGGGCAAGCGCGAGATGAGTGGGTGAGAAGCATTGCTAGAGAATGGCATACGTTGTAACGGTGTATGAGAATAACGAGCACTAGTGATGAAATCATGCCGTTGCGCCTCCTGCGTAATACGAAGTTGGCTCGATGCCAGCAAGTTCGCGCCAGCCTGTATCGATCTTTCACTCGGACATTGTCGTCCTCGTAATCGATGAGACGTGCATGTTTGGAGACGGCAAATAAAACTCCGAAGTGTTGGTGATCATCGCAGGCAGACCGTATTTAGTTTTGTGTTGTTCAGAATTTTTGGTGTTTCCTTTCTGAAGTTTGAGTATCATCCGTTTACCTCATAAGATCTTATATTAATAGAATTGGAAGGCTAATGGGTTCGCTGAATCGTATAAGAAATAAATTTAGAAGCAGAGGTTTTTGGGTCGTATATTACAGTAGAAAATATAACCAGAATTACGTACAGACAACGTCTGGAATTTTGTTTCTGGCTCATACGCAAATCTGTGTATATATCCTTCATTTAAATACATTTCACTAAATAAGGAATAGTATGTCTTAAAGGGGAAATAGTCTTATTATTTAAATCTTTAGAAAAATTAGCTTCGATGGACATTTAGTTTTATTGAAAATGATAGAAAATGAAAGAAATTGATCGTATTTCCAGGTGAAATGTGTTAATCTATTCTTTTTTAAAACAGTGCTTTTTTATTTGCAAAAGAATTCTTTAGAACTAAAGACAGAACATGTTGGCATCTATGTATATGATTCCGATATTTTCTAGATAGAAAATGGCTCGTGCAAATTCTGTGGTTAGATTTCTGGCTATTATGCATGCATTTAACGTATGTACTATATTACTAATGTGTATTTCCCGCAATCTATTGGAATTGTACTATTGGAATTGTACGCCTGTAGATCTGTGTGTTCATGAGTCTGGTTTGTCTGTTCTGAGGGACGAAAAACCCTCCGAGTCTGACTAACTCAGTTTTGTTTGAAAAGCCTTGATAAAGGTTTTTCCGTCATAGACAGAATTCAAACCAACCGAAGGGCTCCGGCGAAACCAACTGAGCTACGTAGGTTCGATATTGCCAATACCTACTACTATAATTATGCATAGAATGTGAATTCCACGTTCATTTCACACCACACAGTAAAAAAAAGGCGAGCGTTATAAACCCTTAGGCCTATAGAACGTGGGATTTAAACCCCATATCTGCTGCAATAAACAATCAGCAGTTTCTATAATTGTTATAGAATTTAATTATTATAGAATATATTGATATATTCTTTAAAAGAAGATTTCCAGATACATTAGGTCAGAAAACAAATGTTGAGCTATTCCTGCAGTGATATGAAGCTTCAAAGATAAACAAAACTCCAGATTCATCGAGAGAGAGAGAGAGAGAGAGAGAGAGAGTCGATCGATCAATTGCAAAATGTCTTCATAAAATTTTAATTCATACGATGACAATGGTACAATATTGCCCACAAGTTATTATTGCATTAAAATTCTCAAAGCGATAAACTCCTTCCGGTCAACTCCATATATTCTGTTAAAAGCAAGTGACTTTTTTGCTAATTATTTATGTAGAAAATGTCTTCTTCCTCGTGTTTTCAGAACCGATTTCTATTGGAAGGTGTGCTTTGTTTATTTAAAGTTACGTTTCTCACTTGATTTCTGCATGCCAATCATAAATGTCAGATTTGTTCACTCTTATAATTAGCGAATTCCGCTGTTATAATATAACAGCGCAGCGCTGAAATCTGACCTACGTATTAACAACATACTTCAGAGCTTCACTTCTGAAGATGTTATTTATATTTACCTATAAATGACTCACGAGGCCGATATGATGCAGAAGCAGCAGCAATCACCTAAGATTGCGCTGTAAACACCTGTTGGTTTGTTTGTTGGTAAATTAATTGGTATGAAGAGAGAGAGAGAGAGAGAGAGAATGAACCAGTTATAAATACTACATGCCACTGTTTATTCCTGATTCCCGCATCCTGTTTGAAAAAGAAAAAAAAAAGTATATTTAATTTCTGCGTAGCATCCTTATCCATTATAAATTGTGGTGTGTATTGCTGAAGTTATTGGAATACTTCAGCAAAAGCTCAACCACGATGCAAATGACATGCAATAAGGTTAGGAGCATAAACATGGATGTAGATAGCATTCTACGAAATTACATATAGTTTGGAGTAGAATAAGAGATGAAAAAAGAATCTTTACGAGCAGAATTACTTCCACATCTCGATAAAGAGACATGGTTTAGGTGTTGCAAAAATTCCAAATACTAAATTTGAGTAAAATCCATCGAGCCAGAGTCCCGTATTAATTTGCAAGCTTATGTAACGACGGCAGACAATAAATAACTCTTGTAGGTACTTGCGCATTTTGCAAAATGGACCTTAACGAACTTAAAGCATTTTTGTTTTCATGACATTCCATCATGAGACCCAATATCAACCAAACTGGCATATAGATATCTCTGACATGGCTTCTGGTGTTTTTAGTGTTACAAGAGATTATAGCCAGTTATCTTGTATATACACACACACAAACAACTAGTGGTCACATCGTTAAAGAAATTTCAAACAAATTTGAAATACACCCATAATTTACGTTGATGAAGATTCGCTAAGAACTTCAGCATAAAGAAACAAAACTGAGTAATTCTGAATCAGTTTATTTTAGCTGAGTTAAACATTCGAAGTGCATGGACATCTTTGGGTGATGAAAGTCATCAATGGATCGAATGTGCATTCTGCTGTTTTGTTGGAGAACGAAATAAATACACTATCGTTTGATTAATGAGGAATAATTGCTCCCAAATCTGTTGGATAATGTTGCTTGTAGCGGTGTCTGCGAATATTTTATATTTTTACCTTCCTTTATAATCCTCTCCATTTAGTTTAATTGTGTCAAAATTCTAGGGAAATCTTTAAGAATCGGCGATTCCAAATTCACTAGAAACGGGTTGAATAATACGGCTTATAGTTTTGTGTATGGAAGATTTGCAACTCTTTCGGTTTAATGAAACTGCTAAACTTCTAAGGACGTAAGAAAGAACTGTATTACAAATGTGGTAAAAGCGGTTGAGTACTTCAACCTGTCCCTGCATTTGCAGAGAGAGAGAGAGAGAGAGAGAGAGAGAGAAAGAAGGAAAAATGACTGTTTTGATATTTTTCAAGCATGCTATATACAAAACGCTATATACAAATACGATCTTTGAAATCAAAAAATCAGTAAGACAAGGATGTGTCTCATCACCCTTACTGTATAATAAATATATAGTGAGCAAGTTTTTAAAGATATTTCAGAATTGAAGAGTGTAAAAGTCAGGGGTAGGAACTTCAACAACTTCAGGTATGCAGATGAAACAGTCCTTATAGGTGAATCTGAAGATGATCTTCAAACTTTAGTCACGGAAAATTTACAACAGAAGCTTAGACATTGGAATAATTATTAACCTAAAGGAAACAAAGTGCATGATTATATCAAAAGAACCAATAAATAAGACTCTAAGCATAACTGTTAACAAAAAGAAAATTGAACAGGTTCAGTCTTTTATATATTTGGGACAAATGTTTACAGACAGAGGAAATTCCCTTAATAAAAAGAAGAATAGAAATAGCAAGAAAAGCCTTTATTGATATGAAAATGGTTCTAACATCCAGAGACATTAGCATAGACACGAGAAACACATGAAAAATATTAATAAAATACTATATCTGGTCAAGTCTTCTCTACAACAGTGAAACATGGACTCCAGATAAAGAAGCAGAGAAAAAATTAGAAGCTTTCGAAATGTGGACTATCAGAAGAATGTTGAAAATATCATAAACAGAAAAATGAAAAATGAAGATGTTTTAAAGAGAGCAAAAATGAAAACAACATTAACAAAAATAATTAAAGAACGAAAACTTAAATATTTTGGACATCTAACTAGACAAGAAGCCATTCAGAAATTAATATTAAAAGGGAAACTGGATGGGAAAAGAGGGAGAGGTAGACCCAGGAGAATGTAGTTTGAAGACATTAAGGATTGGACTGGCTTGAATTACCATAAATGTTCCAGAGCAGCAAAAGAAAGAAAAACGTTCTGCACATGGTTGCCAACCTCTTCCTTCTATTGGATGACACTTGAAGAAGAGGATATAGAAAACGCACCTTTTTATGATATGCGGTTTACAATTTTTTTATATACGAGTATATAAACTATCAGAAACTACTACATTAGACAGTTTTAACACGCATTTTACGAACAGTAACTAATTTCTGTGTGATTAATATATTATTCCCCATTTATTCAGTGAATTAACTCCTACAGTCTTTGGAGAATTTAACTCACAATAAGCCCTGCAAACACAGCCTGAGATAGCAAAGAATTTTATAAAACTCAAATCACAATGGTTCTTGTATATGCTTTTCAAAATAGCTTATGAACTTATTAAACTCCAACATATACCATGAACAATAACGAATTACTGTCTGGGCGAACAGGAAGATCACCTTTAATGAATTCTCAAAACATGAACAAATGGATGAATAGAGAGAGAGAGAAAAAAAACATCCTTTACTGGTAACTTTTAAAAACAATGGAGAGAGGAAGAGAGCAATAGTTAATAAGATTAGCTTCGCTGTAATGTCTACTTCCGACAGCGAGGAATCCATGGTTAGAATAATGGCATCTAATTGGATTCTTAGTACGCAATACACGACTGTAGCTTCATCAGTTCATGGTATCCATTTGTTAACAAACTGTAATGATATTTGGCTGTGGTATCCATTGAAATACTGATGGTTCAGTGCCATTTTAAATGACATTCTTAATGATTTAGAAAAGAAATCTAAGATAGTTTTTATGACATTTAACTGTAGTGGAAGGACAATATTTTAAGTGATGATAGGAAGGACGGTACAACCAGAGTGAGACATGGATCCCTCTTCA
The DNA here is from genome assembly GCF_054136105.1 of Typopeltis vanoorti. NCBI lineage: Eukaryota > Metazoa > Arthropoda > Arachnida > Uropygi > Thelyphonidae > Typopeltis > Typopeltis vanoorti. Next base: position 61,266,541 of record NC_143573.1, on the reverse strand, counting down.
AGAACTAAAATAAATGACTTAATTTCTTGATATTTACAAACTGTATCATATTACTGCGTTGTTAGCTTCATTCATATATAATCTATACGCACTGAAAAAATTCAAACGAAACATGCATTCATATGTAATGTACGCCAAGTGTGTGTGCGTAGCCTTAGTGGGAGCATACTATTAATGATCAATTACTTAAGAAAGAGAAAATTAAATTATATTATTAACCTGTGGCTTTGGGATTACATCAGAAACAACTAAGACTGTGAATCTAATATATTATATCCGGTATTTGCGTGCGTTCTTCTGCCGGCTTGCCTGTGTTGAGGGATGAAAAATCTGTCACCTTCATATGAACTTATATGAAAGAATTTAAACAGCCAATCATACAAATAGGTTAATTTTTGTCTTGATATTTATGTGAACCATCTTGTTATGAGATCAACGTCTTGATAATTATGTGAAAGCTATCTCTATGTGAACATACTAATGGAGACAGAACGTTAGCTTTCATAATTTCTTGGGGAATTAGTGACTGATCATATTAATTAGCTTCTGTGTGATAATGATCGTGTCACCTTACCAGGCGAATTAAGACTGGGGGAAAAGTGATAAGTCAGAAGGAGAAGGTCAATAAAGCCAAGTATTAGATATGATAAGAGAAATAAAAACAACATTAAGTGAGAGAAAATTTGCATAATCAATGTTCAGCTTTATTCCAAGATGTAAATTTAAATACATAGTTCACTAAATGAATATTCAAGGTCTCATAGAAATAAATTGCGGGACGAATTTATGAAAAGGACAAATGATAAATCTACTCTTATCATGATATAAGCGCCTTCTAACGTTAATTAAATTGTTAATTAGTATTATAAAGCGAAATCTGAATTATAAGGTTAATCCTACAAACTTTTAGAGTTAACAGAGATAAAGAATGATGGATGGTAGAAGCTAATTAAATATAACTAGCTCATAGAGCATACTTTTGACTATTAGAGTATGTTTGCGGATGAATTTAAGTATTTTGCAAGTAGTAATAATCAGTGAAATACTAATTAAGATACAAACTTTAGTTAATGACATATTTTACTGATGTTTTTAGTATTTACAATTGATAAAACTGAGGAAGATGATACATTTTTAGTTGTACTTACGTGTATACCGGGGTTACTTAATTTGCTTTCGATCATCTATGCTGGAATCTTCATAGTGGTGCAGTCGTCAGGATTGTGACATTTCTTCTTCGATAAGAACGAACTGGGTTCTCATCCTACGTAAGACGCAAGGATTCTTTATATGGTTTATAACCTGGATGTCAATTAGTCGGTCTGACGTGTGTACGTCAGTTTTTCCTCCGAAACTGAAGTTATTACATACTCCAACTGACCTCAAAGCCATAACTGTTTCTTCCGTAATTGCAATAAACTTAAGCAAATCGTCTTCAATGACTGACTTGATTCCAACGAGAAATTTACAAAAGTAATTCTTATTTATAACATGAAATGTAGAACCAGATATTGAAGATGTATTGGAAACAATTAGCTATAATATCCAAAATAAGCTAGCGAATCAGTCCATCTTAATTTTCGTCTTCCTCTCAGTCTTCCCTTGACAACCTGGTATCAGACATCGGCTTTGCTAATATTTTCTCTCTCCATCTGAGATTGACTCTATTCACAGATTGTTGATTAAAAATTGTTAGTTCCTTCCTAACATTTTGATTGTTAATGATGCCTCCATTGTTGTAATCTGTTTATTCTCTTACTTTTTCTCAGATACTGTTTCTAATTTTACTCTGTAGTGATCAACTGTTTAACATTGGCTTTTTTTGGACTAATTTCTCTCTTATTCAATATACATTTATTAAATTGACTCCCTACCATACTGATTTTTTTAATTATGTTGTCCATCTGCATATTTAATTTGCCATCTTCAATAAAAAATGTGCCTTGTTAGCTAAAATGTTGTATTTGTATTCTAGATTTCCCACTAAGAATGCAGATGATGTTTTCGTTGTTGCTTTGTTCACAATTTATGTATTTTTATTGCTGGCATTCATACAGAATTTGGTACAGAAGCTATTCAGTTTAGTTAAGAAATCCTGCCTACTTGGAACGAAATTAATTAAGAGTAATAACATCGTCAATATAAAATAAAGAGCTGAGTCGAACATCTCCAATTTCGATATTAGGTTTAGTGCCACTTACTTTCAAAATGAGATCCGTATAGTTGAATAATGGAGATGGTACTAAATCTGATATCAAAACTGGAGATGTTAATCTCAAATCTTTATTCTGACTTATCGCCAAATCAACTTCCCGAACATCCTTCAATTCTAACTGCTGGTTTATAACTCATATATTGCTCTGTTAATAGTGCGTCCCATTTACACAATATAGTTGTGATGTTTTATCGCCTTTTCTCTTTGCTCTTCTTTGTTACTTATCTTTTCGAGATCTGCACAACTTAATTACTGATCCTTGTCACATTCCCACGATTTCTAAACTCTTTATCGTAAACTGAAAATCTGATCCGGACAATCTCCATATGACACGAATTCAACTCATTCTTTTCCCGCTTTCTCTTCCACAGTTTCTCTCAACCTATTTTGGAGTATGTTTGCATAAATCTTACCTGGAACACTTAGGAGAGATATTCCTCTGTAATTCTCAGATTATTTTATTTCCCTTTTTATAGATGAATACTACGTAAGCTCTGTTCGAATTATCTGGAATTCGACCCTCTGACCATGGCTTGTGAATTTGCAGTAAAGACTGGGAAACATTTATACCTCCATATTTGAGCATTACTGGTCGAATGTCATCTACTTGCCTTTTTGGTGACTTTTTTCCTAAAGTATTTGATATGCACTCCTGATTGAATTTCCGTGGAATATTGTCTATCATTTCACTATCACGTGTTTCATTTAGTAATCTCTCACAGTAATTACTTCCGAATATCTCTGTCTTCAGTTTTGATGTCATCTTTATCACCCCTAATTCCTGTTGCAATACTTTTTTCTCCATTTCTTAGCTTTTGCAGATTTTCTTACGAAAAGAGTGTCCTGGGTTCGATTCCCGTCGCCGACGTGAGGCGATTAAGGATCTTTTTCAGACATAGCCAAGTTAACCGGTCTTGGGTGTGCACAACAGAATTTTTTCCGCCAGTTTATCCGAGATTTTTCCTCTGCAAGCAGGCAAACCAGCCCCGTGAAACACACCAGCAAAAGCCACAGGACCGGTACGACTTAGAAGAGCTCAAGTTAGCCAGTAGGCCTAATACGTAGAAGGGAGAAGAAGAAGAGAAGAAGAAGCATAAAGTGCTAACTCTCTCTCTCTCTCTCTCTCTCTCTCTCTCTCTCTCTCTCTCTCTCTCACACACACACACACACACACACACACACAAATATGTATATATAGCAGTAACGAACTAGGTCCTGTGGCTTTAGCTGGTGTGTTCACGGGGCTGGTTTGCCTGCTTGCGTAGGAAAAATCCAAATGAAATGAGAATAAAAACGAAATGAGGCTGTAATCATTTGGTCACGCAGTTTGGTTTCCATTGGGTATAATCGATTTCGGAAAGTTCTCGCAAACTCGGTCGACGGCAAATTATTACCGGAGTCCTTCGTGCGAAGGTCACATTCACATCCTTTTTCCCGTAAGGCTTTAATGTGTCAAGAAAGCTAAATCACTAATCGTTAAAGATTAGGATTTATTTTCCTGCATCATGGTTGTTGCTGGACATTTATGGATGTGTACATTTGTCTTAGTCATGCCTCTTCGTTCATTCTCATTGTCAGTCGCGTTGTAGAGCAAATTGTTTCGTGTGTCTGCATATTATGACGTGAAATACATTCTTGCATTCCTAATGTTCCCATTCTTTAGCGATTATCAACTCGCTCGTATTCAGAATCGACTTTTGAAATTTCTAAACGTCATGAATGGGCGTTATTTAATGTTGAAATATTATGTAGCGATGAAGCATTTATCTTCGTTTTTTTTTTTTTTTTCAATTTTATTATTTCTTGGCTTGCCTAAGTTCCTCTCTAAACTGCTCTCATACTTTTATCCTAGAACTGTAACATCTTAGATACTTTATTCTATATTTAGAAAATCTGAAGTACTCCTCTACTCAGAAATAGTGTCACTGTTCGTCGACCATTCAATAACTCGCTCGTTTTTATTTACAGTTCTTGCACACAGGAGTAAATATATATCTCAACAATCGAGCTCCACTGCTACTATACAACTAGGGTGTTACTCTGGCAACGGTTTGGCAAGTAGCCAAGTTTGGAATACTGGCCCAGTTCTCGTTTCCGTTTTATTACAACACCACGATTGCTTTTTACTAGATTTATAACGTAAGGGGAAAAAAAGTTTAATCTATTTTTTTAAAACAGAGCAGGTACCTATACTCTCGTTACCAGATATTGATAAAACTATGAACTTTAATTGCAAAGTCTTTGCTACTTCTGTTATTTATTTCATTCTGCTAGCCGCTTTTATTAACCGAATCTTGAAGGTACTGTGGAGAGTAGGGATAACGTAATCAACAGCTCACTTATATTTACTTTCTGTCTCTTTTTGTTTCCTTTTTTTTTTTTTTTTTTTTGAAATTGTCCATGTCATTATGTACGTTTGTTCGTACATCTCTATAATGATGGCAATCCATTATTTCCAAAACAGGAGTAGATGGCGTACCTGTCTTCTTTATTATCTTTTTAGGAAATCAGTGGGGAGCCTGTCTATAACGTTAACCATCTATTGAGGATTTCGAACGCACAGGGGGCGTGCACACAACTTCCGCCATCTCGTGATGGCAAATTGTAACTTGTATTGAAATAGTATGGGTATCGTGACACCAGTAGTTATGTTTGTTAAGGGGTGTATGAAATATCAGATTTTGATTGAAAATAATGATTTTATTTTGAATGCACAACTACTTCAAAAAAAAAAAATCGAAACAGTGGCATTTGTAGGTCTTTCATGAAATTACAGAAATTCAAGCAATGCAGCATGCAGCCAAATTCTATACGTTTCATATTACATGACTGGTACTGAACATTAAACACACAGTAACATGAAAATATAAAAATGAAATTCTTTGTGACCAGAATTTTGTTTGTTTTTTCTTTAATATTTCGTTGGAAAACCTCTTTTGATTTTATCTAGCATATCTCTGTTATGCGTTATGATATAAATCAGAATATGTAATTTTTTTTCTGATTTTTTCGAACTGACAATGATATCCCACTCGTATTATCGTTCCTGCATTTATGTGTTAGAGTTTTTTCTTTATTGCTCTGCTAATCAAATATCAGCAGCGATCAGCAAGATTAAGAATCAGGCTATTACAAATAACTTTTTTTTTATGTTGTGCCCATATACAAGAGATTGATTGATCAATCTATAGTACATTAGTACCGTGTATGGGTAGTGGGTTGGGAAAGGACTAACTTGTTTAAATTCGATTTAAATGACTCTAAATTGTATTCCTTGGGAAACACAGCAGGTGGGAGACTGTTCCACAGTGCAGCAGTTGCAGGGATGAAGGAGGAGGAAAAGAAACTTGTTCTGTTTGTTTCTAGGTGTACTGTGAAGGGATGTTGAACAGCAGCTGCACGTGTTCCGACGAGCTTAGTACTGAGTGGAGGATTTATTCATGTTATTTCAGATGAGTATTTCCCATGGAAATATTTGTAGAATATACATACTGCAGAGACCAAACGTCTGTGCGAAAGTGGGTAAGAGATGGGTCATTTAACAGTCTAATTGCTCTCCTCTGTATTGAGTCGAGCATTTTGAGAGACCTTTTAGGGACCCCACCCCATATATGAGAGCAGTATTCAATAGCTGGGCGGATTTGTATAATGTTAACAGCTGGTCGGGGATGAAGTAACGTCTTGAGCGAAAGAGAAATCCTAGTTTTTTTGAAGCTGAGGATGTGCAATGATTGTGATGTGTTTATGCCAGAAGAAGTTTGATGTGAAGATAATTCCAAGACGAGAAATCTTAAATTGTCTAGAAATTTAGGTATCGTCAAAAAGGATACTGGGGGTGGGGATGGTTATTTATTATGGAAAATAGGACAGAATTGGGTTTTATTAGCATTGAAATTGATGAGGTTATCTGAACCCCATTGGAGGATGACTTGGAGATCAGAATTGAAAGCAGTGGTGGTTGATGTTCTGTAGGTTGAGGTGAGTTGTGTAGGGTAAGGTTTATCAAATGAAAGCAAGGAGTGTAGTGTGCTGTCGTCCGTAAAATTGTGTATTGGGTTGGAGGTCAACCGAACTAGGTCGTTGATATATAGCAGGAAGAGGATTGGTGAGAGGACAGAAACTTGTGGAACCCCCAGCATTAACTGAATGGTGAGAGGATAGGGAGCCATCCACTCTCACAAACAGTGTGCATCCAGACAGAAAGCAGGCAATCCAACTACAGAAGTCCTGGGTCAGAATTACTGAGGGGTCTCACTACTTTCATTGTGTATTTGGAGGGATCATTGGTGAAGAAGAGATCTAGGGTGTTTGGGGAGTGGTTTAGGTTATTTGGTATTCTGGTTGGCATCTGAACAAGTTGTGTGAGGTCGATAATGATGGCTAATGTTTCAGCATCTCTGCCTGCAAGATTTGTGCAACTGGAGGAGAAAGCCATCTAGTGTTGTGGACACTAAAGTCTCCTAGGAGGATAATTTTGCTGTTAGGAAAGTGGGATTGGAGAAAGTCAATTTTTAAGGAGATGAAATTAAAGAGCTCAGAGTGGTTGGTTGAGTTGGGGGAGCAATAGAGATAGCAAATGAATTTGACTGAGTGGGGAAGGGATATTTTCAACCAAACAAGGTCAAAGTTGGGTGATTCTATGTTGGGTGCTCTTTTGCAAGGTATGGCAGAGCCGATGTATGCACATACCCTTGGGACGAAAGTTGTTAAAGAGTGAGCAGTTTGGAAGGTTGAGTTAAATAGTGCTGAAGGGAGGGGAGATTTGAGTTTCTGTCAGAAAGGGTAGGTGGGGTTTGGTAGACTGAAGGTGGTAGTGGACACTATTAAGGTTGGAGTTTAGGCCACGGATGTTGGTGAAGTGGATATGTAGGGTTTTGTGAGTCATATGTTTTTGCGGTCAAAAACATATGACTCACATATATCTTGCACATTTCCTATGCAATGCCTGCATACTCCAAGTGATGCCACTATCAGCCACAATAATCTCCATTGTGGCTGCTAGTGGCATCACTTGGTTATTGCACCAGTTTAACTTGTGTGTAGCCGATGATCCAACTGTTGTCACCATTTTGATGTTTTTCTTCGAGTTGTTTTCGAAGCTGGCGTCTTTGTTCCCTTCGTGTAAATGATAAATCTGGTCGAGCACGTATGCGCAATTGGGGACAAGTGTCTTTGAACTTGTTGTTGATCGCTGTTATTAATTTTGATGTGCTTGTCGACGTGTCGCAAGTTACTTTTACTAGGCGTGGAAAGTTCGTTTCCTTTTATTTATAGGCCTGAAACGATATGGCACTTGACGATATTCTCGGGATCGATGTTGCATTCTTCAGTTAATTTGTTGATGTGATCTTTTAATGATTTTCCGTTTTCTCGGTAAGTTCAAAATGTTCGTTGAATTTTTTGTTTTTGGTCTCCATCAAATCGTTTATGATTTGATGGAGCGACTAGATCACGGAGTTCATTCGCGGGCAAAGTTGAGCTTGCGTTGCGCTGATCGTTAATTTGTTCGAGCTTAGCTTCCACTGCAAGTATTTTGGAGGTAAAAGTTTCGTTTAAAGCATTGATGTGCTGTTCGAGGTTTCGACACGTTTACCTATGTTCAGAAGTCAGTTCGAAACAGAAGAACGGCTAGTTAAGTTCGATCAGTAGCTTTTGCGCAGATTCATCTATTTTTACCGCAGGAAGCGTGCAGCCAGTTGCAACAGAACTCGCAGAATATATCCTTTTTTTTCTATCTGTGACACCAGTTTTGCAGCTGCTGCGCGTAATAGGCTTAACAACGGCGATCGACGACACTGTGCTGGCGAGACACGGTGCTAGTTGGCCGTTGTCTTTTGTTGCTGCCATCTTTGCTGCGTACGGTAAGCATAGTGAGCACTTACACGTGGCTGATTTAGAATTGGAAAGATCGCTGAACGTTTCTAAGCGTAACGGAACAGTTCAATAGTAGTTGGATACGTGATATGGTAAACGAGGTGCATGTCTGTCATCTCAGCGTTCGTAAAACGACGCATGTTCTTCGTACGACGTCGAAAGCTTGAATGAGAAAGCCCCAATTGCTCATCTGGAGCGCTGACGAACAGCGCCACCTATCACTTTCGGGTGGCGTTTCTGGTCATGCTTTCCTATGTGAATATGGTTGATCTTGATGTTCTCTACCTCCCCTCAAAGTTTGTACGTGGAATTTTGAACCACCCTGTATATAATGCAAGTTTATCTAACTAAATATCTAGTAGTTCCATTAGACTATTAAAACTGGTACGTAAATGAAGAAAAAAAAATGACTCATGTATACTCAGAGAAAGCCTAAGTTTGATGTTAACGAATGATGTGTTGTTACGTTTCACTCGTTGCTTCCATAATTATCGTAATAATTGAAGTCTAATATATTTCTAGTTCTAGTAAATGGCTTTCATATGTCATGCAAGAGGAAGCGTTGATTCCTATTAAGAGTTCTATTAGTGCAAATATTCTGCCTTAAAGCGACATGCAAAGAAACTCTGGGAGATATGGGAGAGAAGCTCTGTACTGGTATCCACGGTGTAATGTTTAAATATAATCTGCACAGGTAGGATGACTACTCTCTCTTATCGCTATGTTATTCATCCTGACTAATTTCATAATTTATTCTAGATTAACTATCCCATATTCGGAAGAAAGTTTCTTCGCAATCATTTTAAGTGTATTAATCTCGCATATGAAAGGTTACAAGTTCGATTGATTTATACTTAGACTATAAAATGATGTTTGGCAGCCGGCGCCTTGTGTTTTCAGAGATTAATGAAAAGCGGAGGAATGAAGTGCCACTTCTTTAGAACGGATCAAGAAAAATACCTGTAGAAAAATATAAGACTGAAACAAACCGCCTGAGAAACAGCAGTTGAAGTAAGTGACAGAAAGAAAGAGAGAGTGAGAAAAAAAACGCATATTTTTTATTCGTTCTCTTTTTTAGAGATTGACGTAGCATCATTAGCAAAACTAGGGGTAGAATTTATTATCAGTGAGAGAATGTCGTACATACATACATACAAAAGAAAGAGGATAGGTGATAGAACAGAGCTCTGGAGTATTCCTGCATATTTTTAGGAGTTCGGATACAGAAAGCCATCAAGCATTGCTATGGAAGGTGATTAACAAGAGAGGACACCAGCTACTAAACCACAGAGCGTGGATGATAAATCAGAGGATGACAATGTTCTGAGTAGGCCTATTTCAGTCTAACTTACTGCGCGAGAAATTTAAATAGCAACAGCACAGATTTCTTCAAATTTCATGGCACGCATCAAGTGTTGGGTAATATAGGCTAGGAGATCCACCGTTGATCTGAAGTAGAGGAATTCATATTGATGATCATTGATTAAGTAAGTCTCAGTCTGAGAATAAAGGAGTGTTGATGACTTGCCGTTATTTAAAAATGACGATGAATCGGCAGTTTTATTTCTCTTTTTTGGAATAGACTGATGTATATAGGATTGCGTTTGTGATGTCACTGTGTTGCTCCCACCCACGAAATGTTATGCACTAAACTAAAGTACATTTTGTACTTATGGTGGGCTAAGGAACATCTTTTTCAAGCCACTTCAGGTCTCCAATAAGCGGTGAGGTGGTCGTCTCAAACTAGGCAGTGAAATTCATCTCCATCGTTTACAATTCCTGTTTCTTATCGTTATGTGTATAACGTGCCATGATGGGTATTTTATAAATGTAGTTCACGTCCTGGCCAAGAGATGGCGCCACACTTTGATCTTTGTAATTCCAAAGCAAACACGGCACTGATTCGAGTTTATAATGTTCGACAACTTCATCTGTGTTCCCAGGCTGGCTTGTTTGGTTTTCCAGTATTGAATACGACGTTTTCGGAATTAAAAAACTTACAAAATGATAAGATGAACTCAGTTTCGGTAGATAAAGTATTTATATTTATCCACTGAACGTTCTAGACGACATAGGAATTCAGGCCGTTCTAACTGAAAAATAAATAAATAAATAAATAAATAAGCCAAACAAACTGAAATGCTCGGTTGTTATCTTGTTTAATACGTTTTATAGTAAAAAAATTTGGAGTTTATCGTTTTCGGAGAAATAGTGTCAGTTAATATCAGCGCCGTAGAGTAGGTTGTGAAGCCGTGCCCTTGTTCCAGGCGTCGTGTTCTTAGGGAAAGCATTTGGAATTATGGAGCAATATTTTTATATTGTTATTATATACTAATAATGTCAGTAGGGACGCCAGTTATGATCTCCACCTCAGGCACCGATTTACGGCGCTGGTTACTATATTTGTAAGCGAAATGCAAGATAGTTTGTGACGGGAGAATATTTTTGATGGTAATAACAATATCAACAAAGTATCGTTTCTTTATAGTAAGGATTATTTGTTGATTTAATTTATCTCAGTATTAATTCACCTTAAATTTTTTTTTCTGTTTTAAAAAATTACCAGTATAATATAAGTCCTTAAAGTCCTTAAAAGGACTGGCTAGATGGGCGAAGCAAGAATGCTGTTTATATTCCCCGTTATCTGTAGAGGACAATGTAAGAGTAGGGTGTTATTGAGGTATATAAAGCTCTGATCATGGCAGGAGGGTAACAACAATAGCCGAGCCTCAGTTAGAACTTCATTGGCTACAGCATCGCCATCTATTACCCTCCCTGGGTACCCATTTTAGTCGCCTCTTTTACGACATGCATGAACTACATTGGATAAGTATTCTAAAAACCCTGGATAAGTATTCTTATCCAGGCCACCACACGGGAGAGTATAATGTAAATAAAGTTAACTGTATAATATAGTGACTACAACATAATTATAGGGTGGTTTTGATAAAAGAAATGTAGATTACTTAATACAACTGTTATGTCGAAATTTCTTACTACGTGTGGGCGAATTATGAGACACTCCATTGAGTCACTGTTTGAAACTTCTTTCGACAGATCAATAAGTCATAACAAACTAAAAGATATTCAAATAAAGCCTTAGTATAAGTTATCAATGACTTGTATGTATCAGTGTATTATTATATTATAAAATTTCACTGCAAATTTAATATCCATAATTTTCTTCTTTTTTTGTTAAACAAAATTACACATTTAAGTTTTATGCAACCAGGATATAAATATTCGCCTTTCTTTCCTTTTTTTTTCTTTTTTGTAAAACTTGTGGATTCATTGGAGGGGGGCTATTACTAAGTTATTATGTAGTATTTGATGGAGATGAGAGTTGTAAAGTACGAAAAATAGCAATACATAATTGATGAACGACTTCATATTAGAAATTACTATTAAGTAATTCGTGTGTCACGCTGAATCATGTGACAGAGACACGTGAGAGAGTCATGTCGCGGTGTCATGTTTTATTTATTTATTTATTTCGTATGGTAATTCAACGGCCATGAGCCCCTATTCCGGGGAGGTACGGTACCACCTCAATCATCCCCTATTTTTTCATCCGGGCTTGGGTCCGGCATAGCTGACAATTCAGACCTATTGCTGAAGGGATCGTCTTAAGTATTCCTGACTGTATTCGTGTGTGTTCACGGGACCGGTTTGCCTGTTTGCGGGATGAAATACCCCAGATAAACTGGGGAAAAAATCCTACTGTCTAGGGCCCAAGACCGACTAACTTGGCTATGGCTGAGGAAGATCCTTAAGCTCCTCTCGTTGCCGACGGGAATCGAACCTAGGACACTCTTTCCCCAGGCATATGGTTGCTAAGCGCAAAGCCACTAACCGCGCAGACGCAGTGTCATGTGATTGAATCATAAACGAGTGTCACGATTTCATGAGACACTCATAGGAGAGAGTTATTTGTCACATTGTGAGAATCATCTGTCAGGCTGTCATGTGACAGTCATACGAGAGCTTCATCTATCAGGTTAAGTTATGTGACAGTGATATGAGAGAATAATCTTTCAGACTAAGTCATGTGACAATTATATGAGAGAGTCACCTGCCAAGCAAAGTCATGGGATAGTCATATGAGAGTCAAGGATCACACTAAATCATATAAGAGTCATGAGTCACGCTAAATCATATGAGAAAGTCGATAATATTGGAATAAAATATTTATTTCTCTATTTTGGAAAACCAAAGTTAGAAAAACAACAGATCGCAGGCGCAGACTTCTGTGACTAATTGGTTCAAAAGATATATTTCGGTGATTACACCACATTTTTTATTATTCAGTTTATACAATATACTGAAATAATAGTTCCCGACAAGTTTCGTAAATCGTAGGATTTACATCTTCAGGGGGTAAATAGTATAACTTAAAGTTTAAACAAGAGAATTAATAAATACAAATCATAAAACCGTCTGGCTATTCATAAACTCAAATAACAGAATGCAGATATATAACGTTATTGACGCCGAACAATACTGGACGATGTCACGTGTTCTTGTTCTCGTTCATACAGTCCGAGCTCAGATTGAGGTAGATTTTTTATTAGAGCTGACCACACTTGATGGAGAATTAAACCTTGATTTTTATTGCATTGGGTTGTTTTTTTTAGCATATTAGCAGCTTCTTATATAACTGTTGTTTTCTATCTACGACATCGTGGAAGTGGTATGGAAAGCAAGACCCGTTTTTTGTTCTCTTTTGTATTGTACGTCTTTTTGGTGTTCAGTCATGCGTATTTCTCCAGATCTTCCTGTCTGTCCTACGTAGCAAAAAACGGGTCTTGCTTTCCAGACCACTTCCACTGGACACGATGTACTCTGGCAAAAAACGACGATGTCATACATAGAAAACAACAGTTATATAAGAAAATTTAAAGAAGCTGCTAATATGCTAAAAAACCCAACCCAATGCAATAAAAATCAAGGTTTAATTCTCCATCAAGTGTGGTCAGCTCTAATAAAAAAATCTACCTCAATCTGAGCTCGGACTGTATGAACGAGAACACGTCACATCGTCCAGTATTGTTCAACGTCAATAATGTTATATATCTGCATTCTGTTATTTGAGTTTATGAATAGCCAGACGGTTTTATGATTTGTATTTATTAATTCTCTTGTTTAAACTTTAAGTTATACTATTTACCCCCTGAAGATGTAAATCCTACGATTTACGAAACTTGTCGGGAACTATTATTTCAGTATTTTGTATAACTGAATAATAAAAAATGTGGTGTAATCACCGAAATATATCCTTTGAAACAACAGATTGATTACAAACTCACAAGTTACAGCAAATTGATTAAAAAAAAATTAATGTGAAATTTGGCAATGTTTGGACCTCGCAATATTTTCATAGTCAAGTTGATATGAAGAAGTGACCAATCGCAGACAATCATTCAAATGATCATTTGTAATTTGGTTTCTTAATTGATTTTTTTTTGACGGTCATATTTGAAAAAGCGGATTCCGAAAAATCTGTCGATCCGAAACACGACAGAATTTTTCGCGCAATATCAGTTAATATTGGGAATTTTTCATGTGCATACTTCAAAATGACTTCATTGTTTATTGATTTTAAATGTAAACTATTCTATTATTTTTTTATCTCAAGTTCTACTTCAGCTTGGTTTATATCAAAGAGCCCACTATTTTTATTTGAAATTTCTGTGATGTTCAAGTTTTCTTGAAATGGATTATTGATAAAAGATACAATCATTTCAGTTTTATTAAAATATTTAAATCTTGAATTTATTTCTTCCTCAACTAATTCTTTCACGAATAAATTCTTTTAAATCATAGCGAAACATTTGTTGATTTTGTTCAAAAAATTTAATAAGTATGGGAGATGTCTAAATTCGTGGTCATTTATATTTTTCTTTAATAAAAGTTAGTATTGTTGGACAGTTTTTATTGAACTTAACATGTCAATTAAATTTTTATCTCTACCTTGTAACTCTAAATTTAAATTGCTAAAATTCGTATAGAAATCTACTAAAAATGATAAGTAACAACCATCTTTTATCACTCAATTCCCTATCATCATCTGCCTGTAATTTAAATAACCGCCGTTGCAGGGCTTTTCCTCGAACAGAATTTACAATTTTAAATATAATATCCAAAACATCTTTTGTGTTTAATCTTTTACTACACAGTACTTGTTGGGAAATAATACAGTGGTACGTTAAAAAATCTGGATATTTGTCATCGTTTTTACATAATGAAATGAAGCTTTATTTATTACCTATCATTGCAGGAGCACAATCAGTAGTAATAGACACAAGTTTAAAAAGCAGAAGTTTGTGTTGTTTCACAAATTCATCAAATGCCGAAAAAATATCTTCTCCCCTAGTCCTTCCCAATAATGGTAAAATTTTCAAAAGTTCTTTACTTGAATAATCTTGAAATACCATGCGAATAAATACCATTAACTGAGCAATATCAGTGAAGTCGTTTGATTCATCCAATTGTAATGAAAACGCAGCACACTGGTAAATGTCTGAGTTTAACCTGGCCTGGAAACTTTTCTCCGGCAATTCGAACTCTTTCTTTCTGCAATCGGAAACCTTGTCTGCGGCCTAGAAGTAGTCTCTCTCTAGCGACGTCTCGAACCGAGAAGATCCTTTCTGGAAGCGAGAAACTCCTCTCTTAAGCAACGTGGATCCGGGCAGGCTCTCTGACGGCGACTCTGGACTGGGCGGTCTCCTCTCTGACAGCAATTCTGGAACCGGGACCCCTTCTGCTTGCTTCAGGCCTCCTCTGAGACCTCATGCGAGGTCTCAGAGGAGACCTAATTGGCAACCCCCAAAGAATCGGTATGAGTCTTTCATCTTTAGTTTCAAGTTCGGCACGCCTTTTGTTCTCCTCCGCTTTCTTTTGATTGTAAGTTGCCGGCCATCGGAAAGTTGTTTGAACGCTTTCTGACTGACTTCGGAGATGTTTACACTTAGAGACTGCAAGTCTTTCTCATACATACAAGTTTCAATAATGATCTTTCTAATGCCGCAATGTACAGCTTCGGCGACAAAAACATTGCCTTTGTTTTTAACAGTCTAACATATTCTCATTAAAGCAGTATATATACAGTTGGCTTCAAAAGAGTTATTTACAAAAACATCTAATACAAACTATAGGAGACAAACAAAGTTTGTTTTTTTACAATATTCACATGGAACTTAACCTAAGTAAAAAATCGATATAATGTGCTTTGGAATATTTAATACTTAAGCTACAATCGAGTTTTTACACTTTGCTTATAATTGTATTCACTCAGCTCGCTGTTTGACTTCCACTGATCCAAATTAATTCATTTATCCGGACTTATAAGAACATTACTGATTTGACAATTTTAACGAAAAATAAATAAACAATAGCAATACACTTAAAGAGAATTAAAAATAATACAAAATAATGATAAATAAAATATTATGTTTTCATTTGTATTTAATAATGATAAATAAAATATTATGTTTTCATTTGTATTTAATAATGATAAATAAAATATTATGTTTTCATTTGTGTTCAACCCGTCGATCGCGATCGACGGGTTGAACACCCCCTGTCCTAGTCGATGAGTATAGGAATGTATTAAGAACAAATATAGTTTTGGATATTGAAGGGTAAGAAATTTCAATGGTAGTTCTTGTAGATCACTATAGCGGACACTTGGCTTATTTCACTAACGCAATGCACCGCACAGAAAAACAAATAATGCACTGCCATCAGCGTGCAAATTTTATACCGAACAGTTTCTCTCATTAAATGAACAAAAGTTAAAATTGTTGTTGCCAAGTATAATTAGATAGATTGGTTTAGTTTACAGTTGGATCCATAAACGGAGTAGTTATAAGCTGCGTAAAAAAGTAATTGGCTAATTTAGCAAATGAAACCATAAAATATCCTTTAAAAATGGCGAGATAAATTATAATTACTGGGGTAATAACTTCTCTGGCTGCTTTTTTGTAATTTGAATGTTTTCTAGTGAGTTTTGGCAACGTTTCAATACACCCATTCTATTTGAAATGCAAAAGTACATTCCTGGATATTTTCATCCAAGCATTTATTGTTTTGGGCGAGATCCAAAGTAGATTTTAAGCAATGTTCGCTCATGCTTATACCCGATCCATGATGTTTATATAATAGCTTCCTCAAGAACTTTCTTCCACCGAGAAGGAAGTACTGCCGTCCCTTAGTTACACAAATCTGTTTATCTGTGATAATAATATTTAATTATTATATACACGATCTTTTTAGTAAAATTTAGTTGAAAATATGTCATTTATGGACACTATAGCTAAAACCTGTATATTAGTTTTGCCCATTTTGTCTTCCCCATCTTCTCTATGACTTTTCTCTATGATTTTTTTTTCGTAGACTTCATTTCCTCCTCTGATGAGAAAAGACATTGGTTCTAACTTCTCTTCCTTTCTCCCGTTCAATTCCTTTTCAAATTATTTGTCTATTGATAAACAAATCCATTAGTACTAAGTCATATATATATATCAAAATCTAGAAATCAAAAAAGTATGTAGACAATCAACATTCGTCTAGGAAATAGAGATATAATTTGTATAGCAATAATTAAAATCTTCGTGTAGCATACATGTTAAAGACCTTCCTTAAAATGAAAGCATAATCCTCAGATGTGAAGTAAATTAGTTCTCTTTTTATCCGGAGTAAGATTATCTTCCACGTGACAGTATAGAGGGGTGGGGGGGGGGAAAGCTTTAATGCTATGATACGCTAATGAACGTACTGGCAGACCACAGCTCTTCATTATAGCTTATCTTCATTACATCGAGCCGTAAGATAAGTTCCGTTATTTGATGGAGTTATTAGCAATAAATCATAAGCTGCATTTGCAGAGAATGAGGTAACGATGGTGCTAGTTTACTCTCGCTCAGGTAATTACCGTTTTTATGCACCGGTCACTGTTCAACGTAGCGTTAACCAGTCACCACGCGGGTTTCAAATAACTTGAGTGCATGCGTGGACCTGAGCTCAAATTTACATATTCCACAAACGTACTTTACTTTATGACTTTTTTTTTATTTTTTTAGAATAAGCCATTAATTAATTAAATCCTTGTATCGAGACTTATCTTCATTTAAGAGTTTATAGAAATAATCAATGTAACGTATATCTGTTATTATGAATAAGATATCAGATCTCTTAGAATCTATGAGAAAGGCCTCTTTATTATGGAAAATATCTATTAGCATGTCTTATGGAAGGTTACCAGGATCATTATTTACCAGAAAAAGCATTATACTCCTGACAAAAACTCAGAGTTATCCTTGTGTTTGGTATACCAACAAAAACAACGACACTTTTACATGAATCCTTCTCAGATGGCATTAGGAAACAGAAAACTCGTATGAACTTGGATTCTTAAATATTATAAGGTCAAAATAAAGTATCTTCGTAATGCTGAATATGTATATAAACTATTGAGCGCTGAAACTGCTGGGATCTGTGAGAAATCATTTGACGGTCCGGTGATACCACAATCAACCATTCAGAACTGCTACCTTATACTGGAATAGAACTGTGAATTGCATACATAATCATCATCTATATTGTTAGTAATAATCATCAGCTATGATAGATTTTAATGTTAGAAAAGTACTTTTACAATAAATAATATCTGTAATGAAATCCAAGATGATTCGACATTTCAACAGAATTTAAATCATCCTGTTGATACGGATACAGGATTTCAATCAAATGCTAATAATAATGCATGAAAGTGATTAAATTACTGAGGTCTATTTTCAGAATTTGTAATTAATACTTTACATATAACGAGATTCCTCCTGTAAGTGAAAACCAGACGTTTCTAATAATCAATGATACGGATGTCTATAATGCACTTACTGTGCTGGTAACTAATTTTAGCTTTCAGATGCAGAAGCTGCATCAAACACTGTTTAAGACAACTGACTAGAGTTCTGGATTACCTACTTATTGAATTAACTTCTTTCTGTAAACAGTTTTGTTCCCAGTTTAACGTATTCCAATATTGCTTTTATGCCACAAAGATATAACAACAGGAGCATATGTAGAATGAATGATTAGTTTTTTTTTTTTTTTGTTGTTTTTCAATTGTTGGTTGTTGTTTTTTCATTGTTAGTTTTATTTTATTTTTTTTTGTTTTTCAATTGTTAGTTTTTTTTTTTTCAATTGTTGATAGTTTATCTTCTTCAATAGTTAAACAAAATACATGGAGAAACATACCATTAAAATATTTTGATAGAAACATGCCATGTACTTAAATGTATACTGGATATTTATTAAGCTTCTTCAAATACGACACAATATATCGATATTTTGCTTTGCTTTATACCAATATACACATTTGACATCCGAATATTTATTTTTCAGAATGATGTTGACAAAGACTTTCCTCGGGTTAGTAGTCAAGTTCCCTTATCACCAAAAACAGTGGATGATGAGGACCGAGCCAGCTGGATGGACGTGGAGGCAGTGGAAAGAGGGAACTGGACAGGAAGATTTGACTTTATCTTGTCACTTCTGGGTTACTCCGTGGGACTCGGGAATGTTTGGAGGTTTCCGTACCTTTGTTACAGCAATGGAGGAGGTAATTTTTCTATCTGATTTAATTGAATATCATAAAAATTCATTTCATATATTTGAACAATAGGCCCTTTCCGGTAATATAAAATATAGAAAGGGACAAATGGAGAAGTAAAACGCTATTATCCTTTCATTATTTCGTCAAAACCATTCTATACGGAATAGGTGGATATTTTTTGTGGGTTTCTGTTTAAAATTTAATTAGGAGATGGTAGACGAATTATGCTTCTGAACAACATTTGATTAGATCTTCTGAAGTTTAGCAGAAAATTCTTTTGGGACAACTAGAAGGTTATTTTTGCCTTACCAGACTACACAGATGGCTTACAACAGGCTGATGATAGAGGTATCGTAGTATGGGAATTTTTATCTGGATATTATTGGGTCTTTTCATCTCTAGCGAACACACCTTGACCGCTAATTCTTACCTTGGGATGTTTTCAGACCACATATTTCCTTACATGGTGAGTGTGGCCCAATGGGTCTGGAATCTTTAAGCAAGGAATGCCCCCCATCACAAAGGCTGGTATTATCCAAGCAATGTGTGGAAAATATCCTGTCGGTTTAATACTTTTTAATATCATATCCACGACTAGTTATTTTTTATGAATATTTAATAAGAATATCTTGGTAAGTATATTATTATGAAAACATTCAAGTATTTTTAAAAGCACTCCATTTTCGTGTGACAACTTTGTTTTATGACACCGAGTGGAAATAGTTTTTATCACTAGATCTGTCACTAGAATAGAGTGCATGTGTTATGGAGACTTGTGAGAAATCAATACATCCAATACTTCTGCTTCACATGTATTTTGTGACAAAAAGGAATGAAGTTAAGTGGGAAAAAGATGAAATGATTGACTTCGAAAGTAATTAAATCTTGAGTCATCGATGTCCAGCTGCGTAGAATGAAAGAGAAGAGGTGATTGTTTTCCATTTAAATGAAATTGGAAAGACAGATTTTCTCAAAATTTACATGTTTCTATCATCGTTTTGTAAGCCACAAAAAGCGCTGATGGGCAAGGTCAAGTATATCATGTGATATACAAATGTGTTAAAGTACACTAATCTGTAATGCAGCCCTCAACTCAGAATTTAAAATTTATCTTGTTGAATATCTATTAAGTAGCGTCTTTGAATTGCATTGAATAAGAACTAGTTTTTACTAAAATTTGCAAGTTCACTTTTCCTAAAGCATCCAGCTACATCGGTAAAAAAGCCAATCAAATTATCCCCAAATTCTTCTGGTTTCTGATGCATATTGAACACTGTTTAACCAGTGGATGAGCAAATGAAGCAAATAAACCTTCCAAATATTTCTTTTTGTATATTTTTATCACCTATAGTACATTTTTTGCGTGTATGGACTTCCATATGAAAGATATGGGAGTCCACCATGATACTCGTAAAGTAGGTTATTATTATTATTTCATCGTCTAACAGAAAATATTTGTCCGTATAATGTAATAGTATGAAATCCAAGAATCTCCAAATTCTTACTGTATACTGAAGTACTTTTATCGCTACAGAAATGCGTTCGAAGCAGGTTTCTTGATTTGGAGAGGAAATCGAATACCTGGATGGAAAATAATCCAATATAATAGTCCGAGATCGATTAATAATCATCACTTTAAATACTTCTAGTGCAAACACAATATAAAATAGACGAATCAGAAGAGATATAATTTCTAAAATGATATACACTGCTTGGAAGGAAGTCAAAGGACATCCCTCTGGTGAAAGTTCGTCGTTGTGTGTAACAAGTTACGTGGTTATAGATTGCAGGGATATGATGCCCCCAAGTTAGCGGATCTGTGTTTGGCTGAAATGGCTGCGAGAAGGGAAATGACCGAGTCTGAAAGAGGTGTTGTGATAGGATGTCATGTTGCAAGCCTATCTGTTCCTAAATTGTTGAGAAATTGGGCCATCTCAGGTCAATAACCAATAATACCATACTTAGATGGAAGCGGGGAGAATAAACTGACGTGCTGCAGTACAGTGGACAAATATGTAAAAACCGCCTTTCGTCGGGCGACATCCATTGGATGCAGAGCTCCGACTATCGACTGGAACACAAATCTTCAAAAAACATTCAGAACCGAGGCTCACAACATGGATTTCCATGGTAATGACCGCAGTATATAAGCCCCACATTATCCGAACATGTATTGGGCGTGGGAGCTTGTAAAGTCGTGTTATGGAGTGACGAGTCACGCTACACTCTCTACCGAGCAGATGAACGGGTGTGGGCTTGGTGGAATCCCGGAGAACGTCTCATAATAGAATACCCAACCCTAACTATGAAATTCGAAGGTGGCGGTATGATGGTGTGATCCTGAAGTTCCTGGTTTGGCCTCACACTTCTGTTTGTGGTGCCACGAACATTGAACTCCGAGCGGTAGCTGAACATTCTGGACTATGCAGTGCTTCTCATTTTGTGGTTTTGCACGGAATTGACCAATGTCTCTTTCAGCAAGACACTGCATCTTTTTGTGAGGCTGCTGTTGTAATTACGTGATTTGTGGACATAACCGTCACCATATTTGACTAGCCTCCACAGAGCCCTGAACATCTGTAGGATCAACTAGATCGTCGAGTGAGGTCAAGGGATGTCCGTCCCACAACAATCCAGAACTTAATTGCATGCCTACAGGAAGAATCGTTTGGTCCAAAATTCCCATTGATTGTTATACGTTTGTGGAAAGAGGTCCTATCTCATAAAAGCTTGTGTGTACCTCACACTACGATGTCCGTTGTCTTCTTTCTAAGCAGTGTACGATTGATAATATATATTTTAATGAGCCTTGTGCCAATAAATACCGAATAAAACTAATGCCTAATTTCTGCAGAACAGACAAATCGACTGGTGTAGGCATCATGAGACTGACACAGTCACTGAAACTGGCATTGCAAGATATCTCATACATCATATATCTCATACCTTTGAAGGTAATTGTACGTTATAATTCTGTCACTTCTCCAATGACTTAAATGTTCTACTAAATTAATGATTGATGTGGATAGAGTGTGTAGTAGTGAACAAAGTTCGCTTAAAGCAGCTCATGATTAACAACATGGCGAGTCTGAATGCATTATTATTAGCGAGCTACTTGCATTCTGCTAATAATAATACGTCTGTCTAGTAAATGGCTGCTTGAGGGGAGCGTTATGTATACAACGAGTATATTTGTTAGTTAACTACTAATAACTATTTAGCGATATTTTTCAAAACGAAAAGGTAGTGTTTTCTTTTTTTTTGTTGGTTTCCCATCAAAATAGTTAATATTATTAATGATGTAGTTTGTACTTTGAAATCGATGTAGTTTGTACTTTGAAAAAGATATTCGTGATACTCCTACAAAACGGTTGTTAAAATGAAAGAATGAAAGTGCTATAACCTGGAATTCAATTGGACTGAGCAGTGTTAACATATTTAGGGGTGAACGTAAATATGTAACGAGAGATTAAAATCATCTCCCACCTTCCCAATCGTATTTTCGTGTGGGATTCGAAATCACTGCCTGCAGATTGTAGAGAAGAGCCAAAATTCACTCAGCCAAGCCTTGGGTATGCTGTGCATTATGGAAAATGTGTTGTCTAGTTGAGTGTATATTCTCGGTTATATTTATTTATGAATTCCTAAATTTAAAGGCTCTATAAAATTAATTGAATGACTTAAAAAAACTTGACCGGTAAACTTGATGATAAACAAAAAGCACAGTATTGAATGTTTTGTTTGTTCTTTCTGTTTTTAAATATCCGTACTTGATATTTCGTTTTTTTTTTTAAATTTTTACGATGTGTGTTACTGTTAAAAGATTTTATTTTATTTATTTATTATTTATTTTTTTGGCTGTTTAATATAGAAACATATAATGGTAGTATTCAAGAAATTTTATGCTGATATATCACAGGTATATAATAAAAAATACAGATATCACCTTAAATAATTATAACAACTTCTGATTATTGCATTAATATTTATAGTAATTTCTGAGCACTACATGAATACTCATCTCAATTTCTGATCTTAACAGAAATTGCATAATGGTTTTTAAGATTAAACTTGTTCAACTGCAAGCGTAGAGGTTTTATTTTAACATTCTTGTGTTTAAATCAATTTTATTCTATATATACAGGGTGTTCGGGATAAATTTGACAGTTTCGTAAGGAAAAAGAAAATCTTCTTTGTATCTATTAAATTTAGTGAATTGATAAAAAAACATTACAGGCAGAGTTAATTACAATACTATCAACAAGATTTACTCAAAATAACCACCATTAGCATCGATCACAGCTTCAATTCTGCTTCGGAACCTCGAACAAGCTGATGCTACAGTCTCCCTGGGAAGGGCCGCAAAAACTGTTTTAATTTTATCCATTAACTGGGCTTTTGTATTACTGGAAGTGCGATTGGTGTCTTTTTCAACTGCGCCCCATACAAAATAATCCATGGGGTTAAGGTCTGGGGAGTTTGGAGGCCAAACATTTGGACTGGTGAAGTCGTAGAAATTTTCAGACAACCATTTTTGACTTTTCCCAGAGGTGTGGCAAGGGGCCGAATCCTGCTGCCATACATACGGCCTACCATTGGCTACCCTTGTTATCCAGGGCTTGACTACAGTTAGCAACTCCACGAACAAAGCCCGAATTCCAATGCCAGGGTTCTTCAACACCTGTTCCTGCAGATTTGCGAGGAATTCTGCTGTACGAACGCAATCAGATCGTCTGCTAGGGATCTTTCTTCTTGCTACATCCTCGTAGTCACCATTGCAAGTCTCTAGTTCATGCCTGATTGTTTTTACTGTATTCAGGGAGCATTGGGCAGCAGTCGTAATATACTTATTTTGATGGCGGGCACGAATCATCATGATACAAGTTATTCTCTTCCATGATTCAGGTGGGTTCCAGCTATCCATCCTTTCTGACATCTTGTATATGAATGAAGAAGGGTCCAAACTTTTAAATGAAGAGAAGTGTGTGTTAATACATGTAACTTACGGAAAAATATAATTAATTATAAATATGTCAAATTTATCCCGAACACCCTGTATATCCAAGAAAACGTAATAATCTAAATTATTCCGTAAATAATAAATAAGATACATATATTTCATAACTGTTATAATTCTCACTGGTTAGAGGCACCGTGAAGGTTTAAGTAGTGTCCTCTTGCCGTTTGCTTTAAAATGAAGCAAATCAAATCGAGGTGTTTGATACAACATACATAGTTGAATATATTTTACAATGAATTGAAACGTATTATTATATACAAAACTCCTGTGACATAATATATTTCCAGTAATGTATTCTCTGTTTATTTTCAGGTGCCTTCCTGATACCATTCATCTGCATGATGATCCTGGCTGGATTACCTCTCATGTTCATGGAACTTGCTTTTGGGCAGTTCGCTAACCTTGGTCCCATAGCCATCTTCGAGCGCTTCTGCCCACTTCTACAGGGTAAAGCGCCACCTAGCAGAACTTTATAGAACTATTGGTCTCAGGTGTGAATCACACAGTGTTTGGCTAAAGATACTTAATTTGTCCTAGACCTTCTGCCCATCCCCCTAACGATACATCTCTCTCTCTCTCCCTCTCTCTCTCTCTCTCTCTCTCTCTCTCTCTCTCTCACTCTTTTCTTCGTCGTGCTTCTTTGGAAATGTTTTTCCAACAAGTCAGTACCTTTCCCCCAAGAAGTCAAATGCCAATTATGAAACCGCATGGATGACATGCCAAAATATCATCCTGATTGAAAGAAATGAAAAGTTCTTTCAATTAGATATAATATGTAGTCTGCGACTCAGTAAAACCGATAATAACTCTTTAAAGATAATCCACAATTCACTCTCTGCTTAATATTGAAGAATTTCATCTCTCTCTCTCTCTCTCTCTCTCTCTCTTTCTCTGTGTAAAGCTTCGAATTATGGCTACTCTAGATAATGCTGTTATGACAGTTCATCCCGATTTTTAATACAATTTTAAGTTTAAATACTTTATCTTTGCTCTGTTATTATATGAGTTATTTTTTCCATTTCTTTGTTTAGTTATATCTGTAAAGTTTCTTTCTCTTTGCATTAAGGCATTGAGATAAAACAATAGTATAAAACGAGGTTAGGTTTTGGAGCAATACTTTTGCATACACAATTTTAACAGTTAAAATAATCATATACATTTTAACAATTAATCTTCCTATAAGATTTAACAATTAAAATATTCCTATGAATTTAACAATTAAAATATCCCCATGAATTTAACAATTAAAACATCCCTATGAATTCTTAACAATTAAATGTTTCCCTATCTCTAAATACGTAGCCATTAGTTGTATTTACAAATTGACTTTGTCCGCTATTTGTTAAGAAGGAAGTACACTACGTTAAATTTCCGTTACACTTTTCTCCTTTTCATGACGCTATTTAGCCAAATGCAATTAACATGATGACGAACTAATCATAAAGTAGTTGGAAACAGCTTTTTATAGAAACAGTCTAGGAATATAAAGTGATAGCATTAAGCATCTTGCCAAATACCTAATTATCTAGACCCACTTTATTTTTATTTTTCTTCTTCTTCTTTTCTTTTTTTTTTATTTTGAAAGAAAACATCCACGATATGTTCATTCACACCAACTACAACTTTAACAGTATATGTGCTAGTACTTTTACATTTATAGAGGCTGCATTTAATTGTTTAGAAAAATAAACTTTAATGTACTGCAATTTAATTAATGTAAACAAATTACCAGAACAGTAGTTTCAGGAAATATAAGTAATACGGTTTAATTGAGTCTTATGAAAGTAATACTTTTAATGAGTTTTAAAACATCATTAAATGTTTAAGTTTTCAACCTCCGTAGATATACTAGCTATGAATAATGCACCACTTTGTTTCATCTCCATGTTGAAGAAGTATTCTTTATTAAAGTATACTTTCAGTTTAATTTAGGATGTCATTTATTATGTGAGATATATTTTATTTATTACAATTTAGCTCTCCCTTCTGGAAGTAATTTGAAAGGTTTTGATGCCGCGACTAGTTAACAAGTGAAAATACGTTTCCCTTTTTTTTTTTCTAATTTAGATTTTTTTTTTTTTTTTTTTTTTTGCAAATCCTGTAGCCCCATGG
The DNA here is from genome assembly GCF_054136105.1 of Typopeltis vanoorti. Lineage (NCBI taxonomy): Eukaryota > Metazoa > Arthropoda > Arachnida > Uropygi > Thelyphonidae > Typopeltis > Typopeltis vanoorti. The sequence continues at coordinate 61,240,705 of NC_143573.1, read as the reverse complement.
AAATGACTTTTCAATCCATAGTACTAGACTGCTCGAAGAAGGACATTTTCAATTCGAACCTAGTTGCCAACTAGCGAAACTTCTTCTCACCCTTTATTGGACACCGGTTCGGCAAGTTGGTTCTTAACTCACAGAAACACGGGTTTTCGTCACGTAAACTGAAAAAAATAATAATAACAAATCGAACGTAGGAACCCATACTATTTTAGACAAAAAATAATATCTTCTGTTAGGGACCTCGATGACGGCACTTGTCTGCCTCTTTTCATCGGAAGCTGTTTATAATTAGTGATAGTCTTTGGCCACCCATGCATGATTGGCTACTGTTGGAGTTTAACTTTCCCCTCAATCTCCAAAGTTTTACAGAGCTAAAACGGCCTCTTCCTATACGGGAATAAAAGGCTTAAACGGATTTATTTTATTTTTGATTGTTAGCCGTTAATACCATTTGAATAATTATTTCATTTCGTAATATAATCGAGGATAAAACATTTTGTAAAAAAAAAAATAAAGAAAAGTATATAATGGATAGGGGATAGAATTTTTTCTTATATTATCATTATAATTTAATTTTCATGAATTCGTTTTCTCAGTCATTCAGGCATAATATTTTTTCGGAGCAGAATGAAATTTAAAGCAAAAAGAAATTCATAAGATTTTGATTTACAAAAATTTGATTAACTACTGCAATGAGATGGCATTCATATTAGCTATTTTCGTAATTATTATGAATAAATAATAATAATAATAATAATAATAATAATAATAATAATAATAATAATAATAATAATAATAATGAATCTCTATTGTCATTAGATTCAATCATAATAATAATTCTTATAAATTATCATAAATCTTATTTTTACAAATTAAAATTAAAACTGGTTCTTCATAGATTTTTTAATTTATGAATAAAATATTTAAAAAATAGAAAATTATCATATAAATGTCTTAAGGTAGTCTTTTGCAGTCCCTATAGAAATGACATTTGCATCATTAGCGCTAAACTTCCCAAAGGAAGACCGTTTTAAGTTCGATTCTAGTCGTTGACTGGAGGAAGTTTTCTTACCCTTTTTCGGCTGGTTCCCAAGGATCTTTCGTAAGGAAGTTTTTTATTTAAAAAAACAAGTTTTTCATCCTGTATATTTAAGAAAACCGATCGTATAACTATCGCTGTTTCCGACGATTATATATAGCAGGGATGTTCAACCCGTCGATCGCGGAGCGATTTTTGGTCGATCTCTTGTGTATTCCTCAAATTTAATTAAAACTGAAAACATAATATTTTATTTATCATTATTTTGTATTATTTTTAATTCTCTTTAAGTGTATTGCTATTGTTTATTTATTTTTCGTTAAAATTGTCAAATCAGTAATGTTCTTATAAGTCCGGTTAAATGAATTAATTTGGATTAGTGGAAGTCAAACAGCGAGCCGAGTGAATACAATTATAAGCAAAGTGTAAAAACTCGATTGTAGCTTAAGTATTAAATATTCCAAAACACATTACATCGATTTTTTACTTAGGTTAAGTCACATGTGAATATTATAAAAACTATACGGAGACAAACTTGTCTCTTTTGAAGCCAACTGTATATATACTGCATTAATGAGAATATGTTAGACTGTTAAAAACAAAGGCAATGTTTTTGTAGCCGAAGCTGTACATGGCGGCATTAGAAAGATTGTTATTGAAACTTGTATGTATGAGAAAGACTTGCAGTCTCTAAGTGTAAACATCTCCGAAGTCAGTCAGAAAGAGTTCAAACAACTTTCCGATGGCCGGCAACTTACAATCAAAAGAAAGCGAAGGAGAAAAAAAGGCGTGCCGAACTTGAAACTAAAGATGAAAGACTCATACCGATTCTTTGGGGGGTTGCCAAAATTCATGCGAGGTCTCAGAGGAGGCCTAATAAAAAGGGACTGAAGCAAGCAGAAGGGGTCCCGGTATTAGAATTGCTGTCAGAGAGGAGGTCGCCCGGTCCAGAGTCGCCGTCAGAGAGCCTGCCCGGATCCACGTTGCTTAAGAGAGGAGTTTTCCGCTTCCAGAAAGGAGCTTCTCGGTTCGAGACGTCGCTAGAGAGAGACTATTTCTAGGCCGCAGACAAGGTTTCAAATTGCCGAAAGGAAGAGTTCCAGTTGCCGGAGAAAAGTTTCCAGGCCAGGTTAAACTCAGACATTTACCAGTGTGCTGCGTTTTTATTACAATTGGATGAATCAAATGACTTCACTGATATTGCTCAGTTAATGGTATATTTCGAGATTATTTAAGTAAAGGAGAACTTTTGAAAATTATACCATTATTGGGAAGGACTACGGGAGAAGACATTTTTTCGGCATTTGATGAATTTGTGAAACAGCACAAACTTCCGCTTTTTAACACTTTCATTGCCAAGCTGAAAATTGGAATTTCGTGTGGTGGCCAAATTTTTTTTATTGTTTTATTTAGTTAGCGACGTCCACGCGATAACGCGTGATCGTCACCAGGTGAGAACTCGCATCACGCGATGTCGCGTGATTGACAATGAACATGTTTAGCTTGTGTCCATTACTACTGATGGTGCTCCTGGAATGATAGGTAATAAATCAAGCTTCATTTCATTATGTAAAAACGATGACAAATATCCAGATTTTTTAACGTACCACTGTATTATTCACCAACAAGTACTGTGTAGTAAAAGATTAAACACAAAAGGTGTTTTGGATATTACATTTAAAATTGTAAATTCTGTATGAGGAAAAGCCCTGCAACGGCGGTTATTTAAATTGCAGGCAGATGATGATAGGGAACTTCTGTTGTACAATAATGTTCGGTGTTGTACAATAATGTTTTTATTGAACTTAACATTGACATGTTAAGTTCAATAAAAACTTTTCAACAATACTTACTTTTATTAAAGAAAAATATAAATTACCGCGAATTTAAATATTTCCTCTCCCATATTTATTAACGTTTTTTTGAACAAAATCAAGAAATGCTTCGCTATGATTTAAAAGAATTTATTCGTGAAAAGAATTAGTTGAGGAAGAAATAAATTCAAGATTTGAAGATTTGAATAAAACTGAAGTGATTGTATCTTTTATTAATAATCCATTTCAAGAAAACTTGAACATCACAGAAATTTCAAATAAAATTAGTGGGCTGTTTGATATAAACCAAGCTGAAGTAGAACTTGAGATAATAAACATTCAGAACAGTTTACATTTAAAATCAATAAACAATGAAGTCATTTGGAAGTATGCACATGAAAAATTCCCAATATTAACTGATATTACGCGAAAAATTCTGTCGTGTTTCGGATCGACAGATTTGTCAGAATCCGCTTTTTCAAAAATGACCGTCATAAAAAATGAATTAAGAAACCAAATTACAAATGATCATTTGGATGGTTGTTTGCGATTGGCCACTTCATCATATCAACTTGACTATGGAAATATTGCGAGGTCCAAGCAATGCCAAATTTCACATTAACTTTTTTTTTAATCAACCAGTATTTCCTGTAACTTGTAAGTTTGTAATCAATCTGTTGTTTTTTCTAACTTTGGTTTTCCAAAATAGAGAAATAAATATTTTATTCCAATATATATTTTTTTGTTGTTGTATTAAAATATTTGTTGTATTAAAATAATTAAAAGTGATAAATAAATTTTTAAATACATAAGTAAAGTTTTTAGTTGTGTATTTTTTTTAGTTGTTTGTTTTTAGTTGTTTATTTGTGCGTAATCAGATATCAGGTTGGGGGAACGTGATCTATATATAAGAGAGTAGATCGCCGAATAACTTTTTATAGAAAACTAGCTTGCGTAGTAAAAATAGGTTGAACACCACTGATATATAGTGTTATGGTTACGGACTGCAAGGTGATGGCAGTTTCTGCCATACTTTCCCACCGGAATAACAATTAAGATCATTGATCGTCTCGGGCCAACTATCGGCTAACGGTGGAGCGATCTGCTCACTAGTTTATAAATAATGATAAATAAATATATATTTATGATTATGTGCGTATATTTGGAATCAAAACTAAATTCTTATGTTTTTATCAGAGATAATTAATTTTAGTATAATGATGTTTTGTGATAATTTATAGTAATTCATAGAAATTATATCTTTAATTATTATGTTGAATTTGGTTTGATTTAATGCCATTTTATTCGCAATTATACACAAAATGATTTCTTCTGTCTTTGATATCATGTTCCGAATTTTGGAAAACACTGTTTCGAAATGAAATATTAAAATTAAATCTTTCAATTTAAAATTAGCAAGCCTTCTAAAATTTTTCACAATAAACGAATTGTTAATTTTAGAAAGATAACTTTTTTTGTTCTGGTGATATTCGTATTCCCTTTTCAATGGAGTAAAAATGCTTTTTACTCCATTGAAAAGGGAATACGATTAAATATTAAATCTATAAAAATCACAATCTTTTGCAACTATAACTGATATGTACATTTACATTTATTAAGTCAAACTAAGATTAATTATATTTATTAAATAATCCCTGTTTACTGTAGCCATTCAGTGTTAAATAATGATGAGCTTTTAGCTACCTCTAATTAAAATTAAGTGTGGCTAATAAAAAAGAAAACTGAATATCTGTTAAGATTATTGCTAATATAAAAGCCTAATTAGGCATGGATATTTCGCCCACATATCAAAATTATTGTAAGTTTTTTTTTGTTTTTATTTTTTTTACGGCCTCAATATATTAGGTTAAGGTTGCTATATATTTTAAGCATTTTTACTTTAACATATTTTAGCGATATTTACTGAAGCTTTACCATATTTAAAGAATAAAGCAAATTGAACTGCAAAAACCGCTTTAGTTTTCGTGATAATGCATTTTTAGGACAGGGGTGTCTCACGTTTTTTTTTTTTTTGAACTAGCGAGGGGCTACAATAGAAAAATAATGAAGGCCGTGATTGTAAGGACAAAATAATTCCTATAGAGTAATTATGCATTTTTGAAATCACTATTTTGGATTTTTTGTAGATTATATGGAGTTTATTATATATATATATATACACACTATTTTTCATGTTTTATATATTTTATGACTATTTCTTCTGTATGTATGTATGTATGTATGTATTTAAAGAATTTATGTGCTTTTTTTAATGATAGTATATATTGAAATCACCCACTTTGTATAATGTTAATGTTTTTGAGAAAGATAATTTAAATTTATTATAATTTATTTTCTCAGTTAATCAATAATATATTAATATTATGGATTAATTAAGATTTTTTTTTTCCAAAAAGAAAGCGACATTCTGTTTAATTTAATTAATTTTTTCAGATAAATGCAAATATATTTTAGATTTTCATGATGATCTGGAGACCAAAAGTCGAAAACTAAAACGTAATAATTTCATACCTTATACTTTCATAAAACCTTATTATGCAGATATTTCATATCTTCATAATAAGGTTTTATGAAAAACAAACTGAATTTGGGAAAAAGGATTACCACTAGAAGTAAAAAACTGCCAAGATAAAATTACGTCAAAAACAAAACAAAAAAAATTTAAGAGTTATATTTTAAACTTGCAAAAATACCATATTTTATTTTATTTTTTATCGAAATGAATCTATCTAAATACACAAATGAATTCAAAAATGTATTCGTGAAATTACAAATGAGAAAATAGTTCGGTTAAAAAGCTATTTATTCTTATAAAAGCTGTGAACGAAGCAATTATAAAATTCATTTCAAATTTTGTTTTGGTTTCTTAAGAAATCATGTAAACTTTTCGAAATGCAATTTAAAAGTGACGAATACAAATATTCACAAATCTATGCAACTGAACTCAAGTTTAATATTTTCGATTAAGTTTGTTCTTTCATTGTATATTTTTTATGTAATGGAGAAAAAATATTTGGAATTAAAATTTTAGATATATCTCAATTATAACATAGGAGGAAACGATAGAATGTCTTGGCTTTAATTCACTTTAAAATATAAACAGCAACATTATTTATTCCTCCCAACAATATTTTCGCAACAATAAAACAATAAAAAATATTTTCACGTCTTTGTTTAAGAGGATGAAAATATTGAATTAATTATATGAAATAAAGAAATATATTAGAGAGCAGCGGCTAATAATCAAAAGTCCATTGCTAGTTTTTCTTTTTCTACTGATTTTTCATTATAATTTCAATAATAGTTTGCATTTCTTTCTTCTTTTTTTTTCTGTATTGCTGTGCAGGGAATCAAAAGTAGCTTTCAGCGAATTTTTTCAATCACAACTCTCCTTCACTTTATCGCTCTTAACAATCTGTTTTCGCAACATCTTTTCTAATAGTGTGTTCATCTGATTCATATGTCTTCCATTCTGTCTTTTTATTCATATTATTAAAAAACGGCAGAGTAAAATTACTGATGGAGAATTTACGTACCTTTAGAGGCATTTTAAACCATTTTATAATGTATACATTATATACGTAACCATTATTTTGGCTGTAGATTCTATTCAATAAAATTTTCAAGTGTTTCTTTCATTGGTTGTTCATGGGATTCAACAAATAAATATTTTAACAAGGATGTTTGTGGTATCGATGTGATCAGTGATGTTTGTGGTATCGATGGAGTTTGAGTTTTATGTTTGCGACTGAGATGGGAGATTGTCAGATCAGTGAATTTTTACTTTTTTTTTTTTTTTTTTTAAATTTAGGCTATGTTAGCAGGTCTTCTCAGACCGAAGTGTGTTTCTGTCAAATATTTCGTCTGTCAACGAGATAAACGAATTATTTTAGTTACAGTATTCCTTTCTGCCTGCTATATCAAGTAATTTTTTCATGTCTACGTATATTTGACTTTTACATTATTTCTTATAACGATGGATATTTTCTCTTAACATTGATGGATACCTCTAGGCATCTTTAATTTCTCTCTCTCTCTCTCTCTCTCTCTCTCTCTCTCTCTGTGTGTGTGTGTGTGTGTGTGTGTGTGTGTGTGTGTGTGTGTGTGTGTGTGTGTGTGTGTGTGTGTGTGTGTGTGTGTGTGTGTGTGCGTGCGTGCGTGCGTGTGTGTGTGTGTGTGTGTGTGTGTGTGTGTGTGTGTGTGTGTGTGTGTGTGTGTGTGTGTGTGTGTGTGTGTGTGTGTGTGTGTGTGTGTGTGTGTGTGTGTGCGTGCGTGCGCGCGCGCGCATTTGGAATGCAGTAATTACTTACGGTGTAAACAAATACAAGGCAATCTTGGCAGTTCCGTTTTTTCCTGACCAATAATGTTCATGTCTTCAACGACATGCAGTTCTCATTTTAAGACTGTTTCTGTTTATTCAGAAAACGTTTTTTTTTTTTAACTTATTTAAAAAAATGAGGCATCATATTTCCTATCTACGATTGCCTTCTATTTATTGTTCCACGCTTTCATCATGTTCCGAATAAGTTTATTTATATTTTTATTTTTTATACACAAAATCTAGTCTGGTCTGTGGTAATAATGGTGAACGAGATAAGTTCTTTTTACAATAACCGTAAATTAAAACATTAAAAGATAAACCATTGAGACAGGTCTTGCTCTCTTCAAAATTTTAATAAAGGTGGAAAAAAACAAAACCGTCGTGTATTTAAAAGTGTAAATTTGGACAATAATTAGTATGTGTGTATATATATATATATATATATATATATATATATATATATATATATATATATATATATATATATATATATATATATATATATATATAACTGTTGAAGAGTTCTTTGTCATGCACACTAGCTTTCATATAATATTCATTTTGTAAGCATTTTCATCACCCAGTTTGGTTTTCAAGTTCGTTGAACCTGATGAGCATTTTATCAACCAAGTACTGATTTTAAAAAATAATAAAACCAGAGTTTCTTATCTCTATAATTCCTTTTAACACTTGTTAAATAATTAACACTTGACCATCCTTTTCAACTTTATCTAAAATTCCATTCATAAAAAACATGGTGATTTTCCCTGTATCGCTAAAATTGCACCTAAAATTCCCTTAGCTGGTTGATAATATTAAATCTAAACACGAACATAAAGTTTTGAAGTAGGAAGAACTGATCACTGCTTGTTCTATATTCAACCGTTTTTAATGCATAGATATTTTAAACATGATAAATTTGTATGAGACAAGAATACAGAATGTGGAGTTTTATGCATGCATTTGATCACTCGGGTTCCAGATTGGGAAAGTAGTCCTCCAGGAATTCTTACATATATCCACACAAGAAGAAGAATAAAAACAATATTCTTATGCGCATAAATTTAGTCACACTTGAATTGATATTGTGGTAGGTTGCAAGTATTTCCTCATTTTTTTGGGTACGAAATCTAATTAGGAATGTCACATTTCCAACTCTGCAGTTACCGGCGCACCATGCACTATTTTCTTAGAAAATTATTGTTCGTATGTGTTTGGCTGATTCAACTTTCATCTTCATAAACTTTAAATTTTGCAGATCAATAAAATTATCTTGTTTTCCGGAGACCTCACAACGTGGAACGAGGGTGAATTCGCAAATGTAAAAAAAAAAAAAAAGAAAAAGGAAAAAGTTGCCATAACTTGTAATGAGGGTGAATTCTTAAATGGGCGCAATTTAAAGTCACCATCAAATTTTCCTTTAAAATTTTTTTCTTTAAAAAAATTTTAAAAAGGAAAAAGTTTCCATAACTGAAGAGAAAAAAAAGATTTATTTGTGAATGTCATATTTGACCCAGTGACCTTGTTTATTGATAGGTATTGATTTAGGTTTTACATTAAGAAAGAAACATGAGTCGATCTAATTCTGTAAATATAGATGTTAAAATCAATGGCCACTTGAAATAGAAAATTATTAACAATAACTGGATAAGATTCTATATTTATTATTTCCTTTAAAGTAATGCAAATAAAATTTATATGGGCAATAAAATATTTCATCTCTCATCTGATTTTCATCGTCTGCTTTTTCGCTACAAATGCTGCTTTGGTATTTGGTTCATCGTACTGAATGCACGTCAAATCCTCCAACAACAGAAGAGGTTTCAGTAAAAGGAAACGCAAAAAAGGCGAGCAGGTCACTTGCATTCTTTGATTGTGGGTTGTTTCTTTAAGCATGGTAACTTATGGCAAATAAGTTGGTTAAATAACACGTAATTGCTTTACGATATATTTCAAAGATAGATGTGTCATATAGTATATAATGTTCTATATAATGAACAGAACAGACAATGTACTCTATATTTGATTAAAAAAATCTTCATTACTGGGACAATTAACTTTTTGTCATTATTTTAGGTCTTGGTTATGGAATGGTGCTAGTTTCGGGTATTGTGATGCTCTACTACAATATGATTATTGCCTGGACCTTTTTCTATATGTTTGCTTCCTGGAGTAAAAGGTTACCTTGGGAGAATTGTGATCCAGAGTGGAGTACATCAGGTATGTTTTAATACTGAGATTAGTAAATAATTATATTTAGTAACTGAGCTGCCTATTGATATTTTCTTAAACAATGTCCGAAGAATTTTATTGCTAACTACGCTCTATAATTAAAATATACTCCACTTAGATAAAAAAAAAAAAATAAAAACAGAATATGGAGACTAGCGGAACTCACTCCGCACAGCACATCCTACTGGATATAAAATAATTAGAAGTAGTTCTTCGACGCACTCAAAAAGGGATAGATTTTATAGATTATACATATCAAAAACTGAGAAAATGTTAAATGTTAAGAGTTTTTCATTAACAATAATTAAAACGTAAACTTGAAAGTCAAAATGTGCGGTTACATACAATTTTCTCCCAAATTCAAAGCTTTTGTTGTCTAGTTATGACTGCAATCGCACATCATGTGGTTGTTTGATTGCTACCCTTTACGATCATCATAACAGTCACAGCTTTGATAGGCTGATTTTTGTTGTCAATCATCTAGTTATTGACCTAGTTGGCTAGTCGATAAAGTTGCAGCATTGCTGCCAACACTTTTAGTCCGGTGTGCGTTTAGTATTACGTGTAGCTTGCCAAGTAATAACTTTTACTTATTAATAATATGATTGACCATCTAATTCTCCTGATTTGAATTTCATCAATTTGGGTAGTCCAATGACCAATGCCTAGGTGAATGAACTGCCATAAGTACCAAGCACGATGTTGTGCTTGATAGTGCAACTAAAGCATTGAAGAAATATGGATTTTCGAAATCTACTTCGCATATATCTTCAATAGAAGCATGATCATTATGTTATATCTTGGAGATATATATGGCTTACTTCAGCACAATACAGTCGATATTGCTCGCGCAACAATAAACTACCAAATCATCTTACGTGACCTTTGAGACAGTTTCTTCAGCAATAAATGGCAAATCACGTCGAATTTTTCCATCTTTTATTCGCATTAGATTAGTTTCTTTAAAGAAAACTTCTTACAACGCGCGCGCGCGCACACACACACACACACACACACACACACACACACACACACACACACACACACACACACACACACACACACACACACACACACACACACACACACACACGGTTTAAGATTTTCTTAAACTGTTAGAAAATAGTCTTGGCTTCCTCAGTGAGATTGGAATGTTTAAGTAGATTATTTTCAAATGAAAGATCCGTATCTTCTTTATATTTCAAACAATCTTAATACGAATAAAGTCTCACAAAAAAGTATAAAACCAAAAACAAGCAGGGCGGAAATGATTCTTCTCTACAGCATTTATGATTTCGACAGGTGAATGTCTGCAGTGTTAGTTTATATGGTTATGACATATCTTAGTGCTATTTCATATATAATTTTCTTAGTGTTAATTAGTGCCATATCCTAGTTTATATTTTGTTTTATATCGTGGTTGGAATAATAATAATAAGGCCTATTATTCAGTTTGCCATCATGGTAGATACAATTATTCCGCTGAATAGCTTATTATTTATTAATTCTTAAACCCGTTATAATCATAAAAACAAGCAGTTATTAATAAATTTATATTCTGTATGCATAGCATGTTATTCCTATCAAGATGCTGATGAGTGTTCCCAGAAAAATGGAATGTATTATAATCAGACTTGTTTTGATCACAATGCTTCCGTCTCCCTGAACCTTACTTATTTGGTGAAAACGATGCAAAAGAAGCCTCCAGCTGATGAATATTTTGTGTAAGTTTTAATTTTGCCTGTAAACGTGTAAATAATTATATAATAATTATATACATATTATTATATATTTTAGTGTTTATTGTTCAATATATGTTACTTTTACACTTTGTATGAAATAAACACGCCTCAAGCAGTGGCGAATTCTCCATGCTTGCTATGCTTGCTGCGCAAGCTCATTAATTGAGAAAGAATTAATATTTATTTGTTAATAAATGCATGCATTTATGCTTAAGTGAATTTAGGCTTTTGTTTTTTGTAGACAGAAAACATCTTAAGCTTGCGCGGCAATAATTGAGCTTTGGGTTGTGTATCGAAGGCCGATGCTTGCTCGTCTAGTCAAAGCTACCTTGGCTTGCTCGGTTGTGGGAGCTTCCAGGTCCTCGCAGCAGTACTGTGATTTCATACGCGCGTATAGCCATTGCATGTCGTCTCACGCTGTTGCTTAAACACAGGCCACAAGTAGTCAGTGTAGCTCTAGCCAGTGAGCTTCAGCCAGCCTTTACAAGTGTGCGTGTTGCTTGGGAAAATTAAATTACAACCAACTTTTTATGACAATGTTATTGACCAGTTCATAAAGAAGAACCGTAGGGTAGAATATTTATCCAAGTAGTGAAAAAGACAGAATATCATTTGTAAAATAAATGTATTTGTATGATTAAATGTATATACATTTCTAAATATATAGGTTTAAATGGTCAGTAATTCATTATTCCGCTAATCAGACTTCAATGATAACAAGAGGGCAAGCGTGAATTTCAAGACCAACATTCTCCCCTGGTCTCAAGTACACGAAGTGTTTTATAATTTTGAGATAACTGACTTGTCTTGATACTGATGTTGGAAAAATAAACGTTTTTGACAGTTATCTTTGAGATAACTGTGTCAAAAACATAGGCAATTTCTATTGTTCTAACATATGAATTGTAGCATTTTATTTATTTTTTTGTATGAAATCAAAACAAGGTTTTAAAAATTGCATCAATTAATTAATCTTCAGAACAGTACTATTCAATTAGTGCAGGGTTGAAGTTCGGTTCTTGAGTATTAAAAAATAAAATGATAATTTATAAGTACATATTGAATTGTTAACTATATGTAATGACAACCTTTGAGGACTATATCTTGGTCAGGTCGAGATTTTGGCTGTTCCTTCCAAATCATAATTGCTATTCTTTAAAATTTCAATCTCCCTTATGTTGTTTTTCTCTATGAAATATAATTGCTTTTGTATTCTAAAGATTTGGTATTATCTTCATAACGTAAACAATGCTTACTATAAAGTTTATAATAAGCAGTGTTTACCTATCCAGCTGTGCTAATTTCGGTCCACAGAACATGCTAACTTGGCTATTGAAACGAATTTATAAAGTAAACAGTTTTCAACTAAAAACGATAATTTTGTTTTTGTATTCTTTTCCTGTATGATAAACAGCAATGCATAATGCATAAAGGTCTGTTCATTGTTTACATTTGAAAAGAAGTTTAAGCTTTTTTTCAGTAGAATAGCCGAATAAAACATATTTTAGAGAATTATTTCGGCATTGATCTTTTTATATTCATATTCTTAACAGTGATGCACTTATTATGCATTCTCTTTATCGTAAGACAATTATTATACACAAACATCATAAATATCTGCATGGCAAACCCCTTGGATACAGATTGGCATTTAAATGCCAATGTTCTTTCAAACTATGGATGAACCAGTTTCTTTCTCAAATCGTATTCTTCTGCACATTACCGAAAAAAATATTGACGATCATTGAAAATGCACTACTGTTATAATGGAAAATAAACTATCGATGTAATAATACCGTAAATGTATAATATTGTCATTTTAAAACGATAGTGTCGTGCTCAGCATCAAAACAGGCCCGTTTTATTATCTTTTACCTTATGTTTTCTTCTTCAGTATAAATAAATGCACATCATAATAATATATTTCTGAAGTAGACTTTGGAGTACGTAGATGACATAAGATTTACGAGTAACAGGAAATTATAAAAAGTACACACCTATATCTATCGCAGTGTTTATCTAGTCATCATTTTTCTATACGGTCAAAAACATATCCATATGTTTAGCTATTTCAGGATTTTTCGGTAATATTTCATAATTGAAGTCCACATTATTAGCCAAACTGATTATAGCCCAAACTCATTCGATTAGCAATGTCAATTGACGAATTTACAAATTTTACTTACGCTAAAAAATTTCAAGTGTAGATAAGAGAAAAAAAATATAAAAATAGTTCTGTTAAAGAACACAAAATTATTTAATAATTTAAATTAATTAAAATAATTTAATAATTTAAATTAATTAAAATAATTTAATAATTTAAATTAATTAAAATAATTTAATTATTTAAATTTAATCATTTAAATGATTAAATTTAACTAGATGCTAAAGATAATCAGACAAGAATGAGAATTATTCCGATGATTTTTAGATATTATGTCCTCGGGCAGTCATCGGGAATTGAAGAGACTGGCCAGATCAGGTGGTCCCTTGCACTTTGCCTTCTCCTTGCTTGGATCGTTGTCTTCCTATGTCTCTGTAAAGGAGTGCAGTCTTCAGGGAAGGTAAGTGTCGAAATAATATCAAAATTGTTAAAACAAAACGTTAATAATTATTGTATAACAAAACTGTTAAAGAAGAATCATGCTTAACAAATAATTAGTAATACCTTGATGGAACTGATACTTTATCTGCCTTTTTGAGAATGAGCAGTTGCATTTACTAATGCAGGTTATTAATTATTAATAATGTAATAATAAAGTTATATTGATCAATTCATTTTCCTCAGGTTGTTTACTTTACTGCACTCTTTCCTTATGTGGTTCTGGTGATACTCTTTTTCCGGGGAGTGACACTTCCAGGGGCCAAGGAGGGTATTCTCTTTTATGTCACACCCAACTGGAGTCTCCTAGGAAATGCTCAGGTATTTATTTATAAAACTTATTTAAAGATATTTCTAGGAAATAGTTTTTGCTTTCTGATGCCTATACTTCATCAGTATATATATAATATCCCCTATATTTTAGGTATGGGGTGATGCCGCAGTGCAGATATTTTTTGCCCTTAGTCCAGCCTGGGGAGGTCTCATCACATTAGCGTCCTATAATAAGTTTCATAACAACTGTTACAAGTAAGTATGGGTATTTTTTATGTAATACAAACTATTTACTATTGTTTGCTATTCTGTATATTGTTTTGATATTTTATGCAGTACTTTTCATACCTTATGGAAGTTTCATTTATAGAAATGAAGAGAATTTTAATAAATAAGAATATTAAAATAAGTGTGAGAATTGGAATAGTTAAAGGAACAGTCTGGAGTGTTGCAAGTTATGGAAGTGAGTCATGGACACTCAAAAAGAGAGATATGGAAAGAATTAATGCATTGGAAATGTGGTGTTATAGAAGGATGGAAAAGATTAGCTGTACAGAGAGAATATCAAATCAAGAAGTTTTAAGAAGAGTTGGGATGGAAAGAACACTGCTTAAAAATATTATGCAAAGAAAGATCAGATTTGCAGGACATCTTCTGAGAGGTTCCTCAGGACATCTGACAAGAACTATATTTCAAGGGAAAGTTGAAGAGGAAAAGAAGACGGGGAAGGCTAACTGAAGAGTGGTTTAATGACATCGTGGAATGGACTGCCTTAAGAATGACGGAGGCAACAGATCGAAAGAAATGGAGAAGAGCTGCAACCCACTTTTTAGTGGATGCCACCGGAAGACTACTACTTTTCATACCTACGTAAAGATGGCAAAATATATCTTGTCTAAGCTTTCTTAAATTGGTTGTCGGTTTAGTTCCTTTTCATATAAATGTGAGTCGAATAATAGTTTAAACTTTATAACTTCAATAAAACTGGTATCATCAAAATGTAGAAATACATCACAACAGTATTCGACACTGAATATGGGATATGATACTTCGTTATCAATAGTTTCAATAAAATATCACCAGAATAGCATTTCTATTAATTAATAAAACTTTGCAATTCCAGTAACAATTCACGATATAAGAAAATAAAATCGTAGCTAGCAGCATCTTTATTATTTTCTTCACCTTCTGCAATTAGATTCCCAATAATAACTCATTGTACATTATTTTTTCTGTATTTTATTTTTTTCTGTATTTTAAAAACCTAATCTTAGAATATGACACATTACAAAGTTACACATGTCTCCGAAATATCTCCCTTTAAGCAATAATTTGCAAAATTAAATGCGACCCATTACAGGGTATTCGTCACTGATCAAACTGACACCTAACATGTACTGAAAATTTATTTCTACACTTGGCAGTATCATCATTCAGAAAAGGGAGAAGGTAACGTCACATGGGGTTTACATTTTCATTAGCAGTTCAACCAATTAGATGCCATCAGAGAAAATGAAACATGTGGGGTTTCCTCCCCTCAACAAATACCACATTAACGAAATCATTTTTGTAACTCTTCAAAGAAAATGTAAGTGGAAGCCGAGGTAAGTGGATCATGGTCACCTGTTTCTTACTACACGTGCGTCTAGCTTACCTATTGTACAATAGCATCCTCAATAACACACTTATACATTTTTTATTAGCGACATTTAAATATTCAGTTCCCATTTTATATTTTAGATATTTCAGTTTCTAATTTCACAAATAATACTCGCAGTATTGTATTTAACATATGATTCAGTTGGGATTTTCAAATCTCAGAGAGAATGATTTCCATGTTATTTAACGTAAGTATTACAACTTCTTTCTTCGGTTACGCTTAGTTTCCCAGT